>NW_011334065.1:524150-534643 GCF_000735185.1 Notothenia coriiceps
CCCCCCCAAAGGGTCTCAGGTTGCTCGACAGGCCTGTGTCCTGCATCCGGCCCTCTGGGTGAAGGCACAGGGAAAATTGGCTCCAACTGTTCAGGTTTCAAAGATGGTTTCTGTGAAGCCGTCTGTCAATCACAGCAGTCTCCTCCAAACAGAGCATGCAGCTCCAGTATTCTCAAGGTACCTTTAGTGGTCCCTTAAAACCATTACATTGTCTATAGAACAGGAAATACGATACCTGATGAGAATGGCAATACTTCATAATGTTCACACACAAATATGGAGAACCTTTCTACAATAGAAACAATCGTGTAAGCTCTGTTTATCACACCATGATCTCAGACCTCTGCGAGCAGTTCTCAGTTCGTCAGCGCCTCATTTACAGTGTTTTTGATCACAAAAAAGGCTATTAATGTGAGTAGCCTGAAAGCATAACAGTATTAAACTCAATGTTGTTGTTTTTTCCTTCATTGTAAAAAAAAGGCTGTGCCAGAATATTTTTTTTTCTTAAGATTTTAAAGCATACTGCAAGAAAATGTTTCTGTATTGTTCATTGAATTGTTATTTGGCATGTGTTGTGAACGACTGCACTGTGTTACCTTTCAGTGGCGTTTGCATCTGTCTGATGTCCCTAATACCTGCTGCTTAATGTGGACTGACATCTGTTGTCGTTTCCGTTTGCTGAAGTGTTCGAATCATCGCTCACCCTGTTCATTTCAGTTTGCAGGTTTGTTTTGGTGCACACGCCGTCCTGTCTTTGCAGCTTATACATCACTTGTGACATCTGCATTTTGTTTCTCCATAGTATCTGTAGAATGGAAAGAACACACAGCAGCTGACATTGAGCGGCAGCTGAGGACATCAGACGGATGCAAATAGTAGGTACTCATGTTTTTTCAACCTCACATTCATCTTCTATAGCACAAAGGATATTTTATATTTCCAGTTTCCTTTAACTCATCCTCAGAGTTCTTTAGTTGACCTTGTAGTACAGTGAAGTGCTTTGATTTTTTATTAAAAAAACACTCAAACAAATGTACAAAGCTCATTGTGGAGATCATGACCTGTGCAGACTACCACACAGTTTCTGAAAACTCAGCAAAAAAATACATTTTATCACAAAAAGGAAATATCCTGTTTAAATTACTTAAATACTTTTAGAGTTTTGGCCGTTGTTCATATAGGTAATACAAAATGTTGTAAGCATATTAACAAGTGCAGTAGGCCTATACTGTATGTATGTCCTTCATTGGAATGTATCATTATTACCACCTAATACTCCATATTTCCAAACACTGCTTTACATTTGCATGATGTCACTGCCAACGGGTATCCAAACAAGGAACAGGAAACAGGAAATTAGGCTGACCTTTGTCAAGAGGGTCAAGAAAATGGTGTCAATGATTGTCAGTATCATCCATGTTTGTTTTACTTCCCTATAATGTCACTGACCAAAGCTCAAATCCTCAGATTGTTTTGGTTTGGTTTTGTTGAACTGGGTGTTGAGCTTGACGTTTTGAAGGTAAAATGAATCTGAAATGTGTTAAATTAATAACACTGTATTCAACACAGCAGTCAGTAGGTTAAAGGGTTATTAGGGCCATTAGTAATCATACACAACATTTTATATTTCATTTACGTGCACTTTTACAATTATGTTATGCATTCCATCCCTTCAAAACTGTTTCATATCAACATTGTGAGGAAAATCACTTGTAAGGTGAAATTGTAGATACTAATCAATGCCAGGACAATAGGTCCCATCAGGTGATTGCTCTGTTTTAGGAGAGCAAGTAATCAGGTATAACTGGTTTAGAACTGTTCTCTCATCGCTAATGTTTCTTGCCCCATCTAATTCTATTGAAAATAGGTTACACGTAGGTTGCTATAAACCAGAATAAGCATTTAAACATACACGGTATTCAGATTTAGGACACTGAGCAATGGTTCTTAAGGATAATAATATGATTTTAATAAAAGATCAATTGCAAGCAAAAGATTTAATGTATCTGTGACATTGAGGACTAACTGATCTTAGTTCTGCTGCACAGCGCCCATGAAACATTTACAAACACAAGCCGCATTGATACAGTACCTGTTCAAGTCCTTGGAGGTGTTCAAGTTCTGAAACATGTCATGAATATTTCAGGATGCTAATTCCATCCTCCCAAAAGGATCATTTGAATTTAAAAAAGGAACGCTTTTATGAGAGGTGACAGGAAGATTGTTAAATCTATTTTAAAAAACAGCGTGAACCACACAGAGCCAATTGAAGCTCACAATAGTGCCTGGCAGCGCTGTGGTCACAACACAATGCCTCCTCTGCTGGAATTGATTTGGTCCTGTTTCCCCACTTGCTGATACAGCTATGCAGATATTGGTTTGTGTAACACGACACGGTGACTCTGTACAGAAGCGAATAAACAGCTCTCAAAACTAATTCCGATCCCAAAGAGTGACATATGGTTTTCTCAGAGGGTGCCAAAGTCAACATCACACTGTGGCTGATACACCGTTTACTGCCATTGCTGTGGTTAAGCTCTATGCATGGTGAGAACTCAAAGGGTATAAGGCCCTCACCCCCCACTCGTTTTTTGCAACTTCCATAGAGTCTGCAGTTAAATCTAAACCTGAAAGTCGTCGTTTCGCAGTGAACATATCAAAGAGTCTGGGAGAGGATGTGTATTCTCAAAGGTGCACATTATTCAAATGTGCATAACTTGCCTCTCATAGTTTTAAACCTCGTCAGCTTGTACGGCTGACTTGTTGACGTGAGGCAGGGGAAAAGGAGATGAGTTTCTAGTGTCACTCACACCAGTATCCAGTGGGAAACTGCAGTGTCTCTGAAAAGGGACTAAAAGATGAGACATAGAGAGAGCAGAGCAAACTGTGCCTGCTTCACTTCATGCAATGTTTTGGCAGGAGAAAACAGAACTCTTCCACAGCCTGCAACCCTAGCCCCATTCCCCCAGCTCCGTCTGTGAGGTACGCAGACTAGCGTACGAGGGTTTTACATAAATTCATGAGACTATTTGGCCCTAATTAAAATCCATAAACAAGCGCAAGTGCAAGTTCATCTGCAGTTCACAGCAAAATGTCTCATTGATTTCCTGTGTTCTTGTAATAGCCAAGGAATTCTGAATGGTGGCCTTTCGGGCCAAATTCATTGGCTTGCAAATAATCTTCCCCTGAGGAAAATCCTTCACTAAATGGAAAGTCATGGTACAAAGGTTTCACCTCCCAAACTCTCTTTCTTGTGTCTTACCTTTTTGCTGTTATTGTGTTTAGAGAAATAACTTTCCGTGCATATTTTTTTCTTTTGGCGAGCATGACTATGGATAGCGATTGGTCCAGATTGAAATATCTCTATTGGATCGATTGCCATGACATTTTCCATCATAATGGCTTTGCTGGTTGTATGACATTTCTACCACAAGTTTGATATTTGTGGGTTTTAGTGAAATTTCATCAACTATTATATGGATTGCCATAACATTTTGCAGAGATAGTCATGATCCCCTGAGGAATAAATCGCAACTTTTGTAATCCAGACTGTTGATCTAATGCCACAATAAGGTCATAGTTTTCGTTGCCCAAGGGATGTATTTTGATGAATTAGCAATTAATTTTGTACAGACATTTATTGTGTCTAGAATTCATTTCAAGCTACTGAATGGATTGGTATGACATTTGTTTCAGACATTCATGGTCCCCTCAGAATGTTACGTAGTAAATCTGGCGATTCATTAACTCTAATGGCAAGTTTACTTTCGTAGTATAATTAAACTTTATATCACCAATTGGGTGTCTGGTTGGTAAGAGAAAACGCATTAAAATCCATCGACCAGTCTTCATTTCCATATGTCCTTTGAGGTTTGCAGCATGTCCTTATTGTTGGACTGCCATCATTTCCTCCCTGGCAAACCGAATGGAGCTCGGAGGCCTGGCCTGAAGAAGCAGCTCTGCAGACCGCAGACATTCTGACTTCAAAGGGAGTCTGCATTAGGAGTGACCATATTCCCCTGCATAACTCTCTGGTTTCCTGCTTTGTTTAGGTTGCAAGTTTGACTCAGACGTGAAGTTCTTCTTCAAGTGATACTCCTGACTTACTTTAAATGCATTGGATTCAGTCGATGGGAGTCACTTCTACAGCCAAATCATGAAATCATGAAAATCTGAAATGTAATTACGCACAGTAAGCAGTCCTGTCTTGCAATTTGTAGGAGAAAATCTAAACTTTTCTAAAGTTTAAAATTGTTTAAGCAAGACCAGTAGGGAATAACATAAATGATAAGGACAGTGGATTCCCTGTTAAGATGTGCCTGCAGCTTACTGAGGATGTTGAGATTAAAACACACTTTGATGAAAAATGGAATTATGAACACAGGCTGTCCTCACTGAAGGATGCCTCACCAGAAAAAGGGCTTCCTTGCTGAGCCTTGAAGTAAATCCCTTGACATCTCCTGATGTGATTTCTAATTAATTCTGAAGTTTCTAACAAAAACTAAGAAACCTTTCCCTCACAGGGAACATACTTTGACTTTTAAGGGCATGTCTTTATTCAGTAGCAATGTCACATAATCAATTTAATAGCATCAGGGTTTACACATCTAAGACAAGTTTGTCATTTCCTGTAAACGGCTAAACATCAGATTAACTGCCGGTTTGCCAAAACGGTGTATGATCAAGCAATCTGATTACAAAAATGTGTCAACAAACCAGTGATTTGTAATGCCAATGCCTTCAGTAGCTTTTCTTGCCAATGCCTTCTCTTGCAGCAGAGCCAGTATAGCAAATCATTTCTGTAATATTTTGGAGAGGTAATCAAAGAATGATGGCATATGCTGAGAAATGCTTCTTAAAATCATACTCAGACAAATGTAAAACTGTTCAATATTTAAGTCAGTTTTGGTCCTAAAAAGATACGGCCATATCCGGATTTATTGAATAAATAACTGATTAAAGGAACATTTCATTGGGAACCTCAAGTATTACCTTTTTGACCACTAAATTGTCATTCCCCAAGATATTTCCTACCAGAGTACTATTGAGTCAAAAGTCACATTTCTAATTTGTTGAATTTGTAAGTGGTGAGGAGTGTCCACTCCATTGCCTCTTGTGAATAACCTCAATGCAGCAAGGTAAGGAGACAGTCTGTAGCTGATTGGCTTAGCTAAGCCTTAAGACTGGAAACAATAGTCTGAATCCATCCGAAGCATCATAACAACAAGAACAGTGACTTCCTGCACTCTTAACTTGTAACGTATGCACTTCACGCCAAACTAACCTTCTCATCTCATTCTTGCCAATAGGCAAATAAGCGTACTTACCAAAATATCTTTACTATTCCTCCAATCATATGCCAACCAGAGAACATATCTTACCAGCATCATTATTAAAGTCATATAATGCAAACTCAAAGTCAAGAGCAGGATAAGACTGGTGGACACTTTTTAAAAAGACTAATTTCTTCCAAAAGGAAGAAAATGGGAGAAACAAAGGTAAGCACATTCAGTACAGATTAGCAAAGGACTTTTCCCTTTAGTCATCTTGATTATTTTTCATTTGCATGAGCAACCCTCCATGTCATTAGAGAATGATGTTACCATTTTTGCAAACGTGTATCTCTCTCTAGACAAATAAACAGTGGTGTCTAATTGGGTTCTGCATAAAAAAGCATAGCAATGTGATTAAAATGTCCCACCAAGCAAACAGTCCCTGGTCCCATTTCAAACAGAGAGTGTTGTTGTTAGGTTAATATCAGCCAGTGCTTATCACTTACTTATCATTTTATGTAAATGTGGCAGCAGCATTGCGACAGCCTTTTTAACAGGGCGTGCAAGAAACATTTACATGTGTTATAATAGCTGTGTGATTCAGGCAGGCTGCAGGAGGTGAGCGAATCCAACCGTCCTACAGGCTGTCAGGCTGCTCAATTCTCCACAAGGAAAAAATCACATCATGGCCTGCTTGGATTGATTAGCTTCAGGCTCCTGCCTCTTGATTGGCAGCTTCAATTCTGCACCACTCAGCAGAGCAACATAGTATCGTGTCAAAGTGCTCCAATGATTTGAGTTCTACAGACCACAGTGAGGACAGGGAAAGTTGGAAAACATTTTTAAAGATATGTCTTCTTGTTGGTAGATTACTATTGGTCAAAACTGTGGCTACAGCACTGATGACAATGTTAAGTAAGGTAGAATTACACTTCTAAGACACAACATTGCAGGATATTGCTAATAAAACATACAATATGAAATACAAAATGTGCTTCTGCTTTGTGCGGCTGGGCCATGCAGAAACATTGCTCCCATTTGGTTGCATTAACAAGGAAATTCCAAGCATTGCAGACAATTTAAATACTTGCATCGCTGCATTTCATGATCTGAAAGTGTCACATATGTAGCATGAATTACTTCTTAAATGATTCTGCATCTGTTGGGGAAATATTTTCCAAGGTCCATAACTTTGACCCAGTTTATCAGTTCATACTGTCCTGACTGAGCACACGCACCTGTAACCTTGGCTGCTGTGCTCTCAGTGTTCTTTCTCCCTGTTCCTGCCTGTTGGCGTCAGCTGATAGAGGTGTTATGATTCTTATGATTGAATGTCACTCAGTTCAAACTGACTTTTTTATTTTTCTAGGGTCATGTTACCTTCATTACAATATTGTTTAACCAAATGATGGTTACCACATTCTGTTTGGATCTATCCACTAATGTGTATTCATTATGATCAAGTCGTTCTTGCTCCTGAAAAAGACCTTGCCCTCTTTGTATGCTCAGAGGACTCTTCAATTCATTCTGCACACATTGCAACGGCTCTAAATGAACATGGTTCTTGCTCACAAAAATCTTAAGCTCATGGGGCGTTTAGGTTAAGGTCAGGTCTTGGTTATTGATTGATAACCAAATAATATTGGTTTATATGTTTGTATCATGTCTTATCAATATTAAATAGTTTAATTGATAACCTAGGCTAAAACAATGTCCACTGAAAGATTGTCAGGAGGATTTCAAATGACAGTGAGGATTAACTTCTCATCGACTGGAAAAACGAGTTTTTGGCATATTGTTAGCCGAATGCTAATGTTGGCATGCTTACATGCTCAAATTGGCAACGCTAATATGTTGATGTTTTGCAAGTATATTGTTAAGGATGTTCTCATCTTAGTTAGCATGCTATTAACTTATCATTAGACACAAAGTACAGCTGAGGCTGATGGAAATGTCATAGCTTTTCCAAAGGTGGTTAGTACATCTAAACTAAATTATTTAACAAATACAAATGTGGCCTGATTTATTTATTGAATCGTTTATTTAGCAGGGACAATGCACATCAATAAACACTTAAAACAGGCCTATTCAACTGGCGGCCCGCGGGCCAGATGCGGCCCAGAACCAACTCCCGAGTGGCCCAGCCTCCCGTAGCCAAATTCCTACACTAGTACAGACCATGAACGCAACACTCCGTGTTGCATAGAAACCACCAAACCACAACGCAGCACGTTTTTTGAAAGTGCATCTAGTGGTGCTAGTAACGGTGGTCCTATGATAGCAACTCTAAAATATGTCTCTCTCAACTCTGAAGCGTAAACAGAGACAAAACGGTCATTGATCTTGTGGAGCAGATCCAAATCAAGCTGGACCTTTTCGCGACCGACTTGAGCACGGGTCGGATACTGCATTTTCCGACGCTCCCCAAACACATCACATCACATCTCCGGCACAAATCACGGATGTGATGACAGATTTCATTGCGAGGTTGAAAGAGAACTTTGCCGGTCGATTATGGACTTGCTCTGCCCACAGAGGTGATGATGGGCTTTGCCAGAGACCCCTTCACTGTTGCAATAGAGAGGGACGTATCAACCAGAGCAAAGGAAGTGGTCCCCTGCATCGACAAGGGGAAATATACACTGTAACTTATTGACATGCAGCGCACTANTCATGAGTCAAACCACGGCGGGTTAACACACACACACACACACACACACACACACACACACACACACACACACACACACACACACACACACACACACACACACACACACACACACACACACACACAGTCAGGTTTTGACTGACAAGCTGACATTAACCGTCTTCTGCTGAAACCAAAGCAGCCTGAAGGTCAGTATTTATCAAAGCTGAGGACTCTCAATCACTGCGACCCACTTTAAATGTAAATACAACGACTTTCTGGGCTCATTAGGGCGGGCATTATGGTCTGCAGGAAAAGAAAAACCAGCTTGTTCTGTCAGCCACTGAACAGATAACAGTCTTTCTGGTCATCCCTTATATTAACCTCCTCCCTCTCTCCTCACAGCTTCAAATTATCCCCCAAATACTCCCGACAGACTGTGGAAGAGAGACGTCAGCTCTCGTTTCAGAGAGGATGTGTAATAGGCATTGTGTCTGGGTCTATCTGGTGTGATCTGTACCACGAAGATCTGATTTAATCTCCTCTGTTTCCGAGTCACACTGAGACAAATCATCTGATGTTCGGCTGGCAACGAGTACAGGGAAGCCACATCTTATTCAAATGAGCTTTTAAAAGTAAATTACACCTGAATTCAGAGTAAGAAACTAAGAAAATCACTTTAAAATGCGCTGAAAGGAATGCAAACCATAGTCATACGTCAGGTGAAGTGTTAAGTGGCTTTTTTGGGAATAGCTATAAGAGAAATGTAACAGAAAAATTGCATTTCTGTAATAAAAACGCACATTTTACTTGGAAATCAGAAGAAAGCATTTATTTAAAGAGGCCCTTTCTGTAAGATGTGTTACTTAATGTACGTTTTTATGATGCATCTGTTACTTGTAAGCTTTACCCTATAAGGTATTGTTGATTGCTTTATGTATTTCAGTTGTATGTATGCCCTGTAACTACATCATGTCTTCAAATGCTAATAAAATACATTTAAAATAAGCTGATCTATCGTCTTCAATGTAATAATTGTTTCAATAAACAAATAAACAATTACATTATTTATATTTGTAATGTTAACGCAATCACTAGGTGCTTTAATTTTTAAGGAGCCAAAGAAAAGGTAATTTTTAAGACCTTTACTTTGCAATTCATCCTCAAAACAACGGCCTTTTAATGCCTCCAAATTCTCACAAAAACCACCAACATGTGTGGATTTTTCGCACGTTTTTACTCAAATAAAGTGAGTTTTTGTGGCTGCACTACACTTCCTGTTTTATCAACTAACAGGTTTCTATAGATCCACCAACACATCTATATATATATTTACTACGTGTATTACAACTGAGTGGCTTCTGCAGGAACTGTGCCTGCTGCCAAGGAACATTTTTCAAAATTAAAACTCGTGTTATGAAATAGTACAGATGGACACACACTTCAAAAACTCCTCGAGGACTTTTTAAAGAGGCAGACGAAGAAGAAGGAAAATGCCATTTCAATCATGGATGTAAAGAAGGATGCACGCTGATGAATACACATTGAAACTTGATGTCATGTGACCTTTGAATCGCTTTGCACTCACAAACGCTCCTAATTTGATTAAACCGCTGCTTTTCTGCCACCATATGCCGCTCGCCGACGCCTCATCACGGACGCTAACTCGGAGTGATTGTCACGGAGTCATCGGAGCCGAAAGTCATGAATATATTCTGTTATTGTTCGAATACGAGTTCACCACGGGGAGACGAATCACAGAGTATTTTGCACATGATCGTAACGCTGCCCAAAATGCATATTTCACCAGATTGATCTGTTAATATTGAATAACATCCAACAGCTTCTTTCCATCCATCTCTTCCATCTATTCCCCATCTCTCCATCCGTCAAAATGGAAGTGTTTATTGCGGAGGAGGGCTGACGCTCACGCCTCTCAGCAGCCGTTAGTATTATCAGCAGGCAATCGCTACGATATTAAAGCTGCCATTCCTCCCATCACTTCCCCCCCCTGCACATATGATGGCTGCCTACCTATCAGCGAGCAGAGAGGAAGAGGAAGAGGAGGAAGAGGAGATGCACCTGATCCCTCCTGGCTGATAGGATGCAGTCATTTCTCAGTCCCACAAAAACAATAATATCCTTTTGCTTTGAAGCAGCTCGATGTATGATATGAAACATGATATATGTGATTCTCTACGTCTGCTTATCAAAAGGAGGATATTCTACAGGAGAGAATAATATAAAATGACTTTCACAGGATTTATTATGGGAGGGATAAACTTCCTTTAACTAGCTGTGTATATATTTACCACTATAAGAACACAGACACCATTTGATGCCCAGAAAATCCATCTTTTCTTACGGTGGCCGACAGGTGCTGCGCTACAACGCTGCAAGAAGCTCAAAACACAACGGAGACCAGGGGACACTAAAGAGTGACGCACACAGCTGGGAGACCAGGGGACACTAAAGAGTGACGCACACAGCTGGGAGACCAGGGGACACTAAAGAGTGACGCACACAGCTGGAGACCAGGGGACACTAAAGAGTGACACACACAGCTTTTT
>NW_011334065.1:534683-542985 GCF_000735185.1 Notothenia coriiceps
GTTGTTGTGTGTGTGTGTGTGTGTGTGTGTGTGTGTGTGTGTGTGTGTGTGTGTGTGTGTGTGTGTGTGTTTCATACTTGCCAACCCTCCCGATTTTCGCGGGAGACTCCCGCATTTCTCCCGATTTCTGACAAAATCAGATTTACTCACGACTGTTTCCACTCTGACTTTAATACAGCTACACCATTGTTTGGTTTCCATGGTAGCGTGTCTCTTTAGCAGCGCGCGCAACTCAAAGTCTGAGAGGGTGAGGAAGATGACAACTGAACAACAATCGACAACTCGACCCTCTGCTCCCTCCTTTCCTGTAAAATACAGGTCCAGCCAACACATATGCTCCATGGTGCCAAAGGCATTGCACTTACAACTAAAATAGGCATATAAATGTTAATCTACAGCTCTGGCGATCCACTAGCACCCGGAGTCTCCCCCTGCAGACGCAGCCATCCTCATCAACTACTGACTGTAGCGTCACCTTGGATACGATTCCAAACAACTCACAGACTGCATCGGGCGCTGAAATTGCCGCCCTGTAGCCATCAGATCTGACGACGCTGATTGGCTGAAATTATGGCGGCATAGTTTACAGATAGCAACAGTCAGAAATGTGTTGGATGCTGCTGGGGCTGAGTGAGGGCTCCTTTCTTAGCGCCCAGACGAGAGAGGGTAATGATACACGCTGCGGTCAGGCAGGAAACATGTGACTTATCAGTAACTTTAGACATCGTAAAACAATTTTAAACGAGATTTTATTGTAGATTATACATTTTACTGATACCAACTATATAATATTTACCTTAAAAAAATGTATATATTTTTTTAATGACAATCAAACATGTGGGAAGAGGGGGGACGGCGCCCCTAGCGATACTGCATTCTTTGAGTTGACCTTTGAAGCTATTGAGAGTGGGAAAATACCGTATCTTACTCTGATGATGGATCTAGAGTAAAGGTTAAGAGATTAGAATTGTTACAATTTATGTATATGGGGAGGATGTTTATATCAATTTGTTGCAATCCATTGAGGCTCATAAGTGATCATCGTGGGAACATTAATGTCAAAATACTAAATGTTCTGCAGCCAACATTGCCATCCTTATAAAGAGCCTCACTGCTAAAAGGGATTAACAAATTACTTTAATTAAAAATATCAATACTGTCTTAAAAACTGCAGAGTGAGAGTAATTTTCATTGCCATATGTATTGATTGCATTTAACATCAATTAACACTATTTGTTGTGTTTGGCAGTTCAACTCACTTAGCATTTATAGAATGCTTGGCCCAGCATATCTGTTGGCTTTGTTTATTCATTAGGCTGCTCTATAGCATAGAGGTCACACCTCCTGCTTGATCAGGCTGTCCTTCTGCCCTCTCTACAGCTGATTTGGTTAATCAACATCAATTAGCGCAGCTTAGAGCGGCCTGCAGGGAAAGCCCAGTAAATGCTCTCTTCACTATATATCTGGATGAATAGGCGCTAATATATATACGAGGATAAAAGCACTTTCCTGTTCTGCCTCAAATCCCCCATTACCAAATCGGATGACACGGGGACATGGCCGCTCATACATTAAGGATATCTGGGTAGTTCTGTAACGATGGCATTTGTCCGAAGGCAGTGTCATTTATCCCAGCAAAAACAACTTCTAGCCAAAGATCAGTTGAAGAAAAAGCATGCTTTTCTCATTTCTGCATTTTCACATTCTTGGATAAATGGCACCAGCGGTAAGCATTTGCATGGTTAGACAGAGAAGGCCCATTCATCTTAATCAGGACTAATATCGCCATCAGGGAGATAGAGGGGCAGAGCTATCTATCACATTCTTCCCTGGTTTTCTTGGGGCCAAAAATTACTTTCGATCAATCTCCAGAAGCAGATAAGTCTACCGCAGAGACCCCGGGCTTCATCACTTCAAAGGAGGGCATTTTTGGGGGGGAGCTGCCAGGTCAAATTCCATCTGGGATGAGCTATTAGCTACTCGGGACCACACATTCCGCACTGAATGAAAATTATTGCTGTTGGTAATGTTTCCCAAAACATCAGAATTGCTATTTTCTCCTATTTATTCTGCAGATTGCTCTCCTAACCTTACACTATTGATTTCAAATACCCTGAGATGTTGCACTGCTGGGTCTAACCCGGCATTGATGTAAGCATTTTAACACATCAAAGTATAATGATTTAAAGAAAAGTCCATTCCCTATACTTCAGGCATCAGAATAAGTGGTTGAGTGCTGGAGCCAACACATCTACATGTTCGAGCTGTTCATATTCCCCCTTTCAATCACAGCACTTTCATTTAGCTGGTAACTTAATAGCACTGTTCCCTCATTATTAATCATCATTTGGATGCAAATTCATTTTATAACTAAATTAAAACCCACCCATGTTGTGAGTGACAATCTTTTTGAGAGTGCCTAAAAAGCATTTCATTACGGAGGATGTGAATGTGCTGTCAACTGCTGTCGGATGCGAGGGCTATGCCTCACAGGATATGACAGATTTTATGGTTTCATAAATGTATATTTTCAGAGAAGAGGTACAAGCAAACCGGCAAACACATTTCCCAATCTATCGGTGCGGGGAGCGCAGCAGAGCAGATGGCATATGTCAACAAAGCGACGCTCCACTGTCCAGGAAAAGTGGCAGAGACCAAGACAGGAGATCAAGCGTTGCGCTTGACACAGCAGAGTGGCTCAGCAAACCCCGGGCCACAGCACCCAGCTCTCCGGATCCTCTCATCCCTCGTCACAATCAATCCACCGCAGACCAACCGTAATCCTATTTGTTCAAATAAATAATGAAATAGTTGCAGCCCCACACGGAGGCACGCAGGGGGTGGTAATTGCGGCGTTTCAGGCTGGATCAGATGGGCTCTGTGGGAGGCTGACGTGGCTCCACTGTGACCTTGTGTGTGTTTGTAATTTTCCACAAGCTTAGTGGATATACAGGAGCCCCTCAGTGTGCACAGGAATCCAAGC
The DNA here is from genome assembly GCF_000735185.1 of Notothenia coriiceps. Taxonomy (NCBI): domain Eukaryota; kingdom Metazoa; phylum Chordata; class Actinopteri; order Perciformes; family Nototheniidae; genus Notothenia; species Notothenia coriiceps. The sequence continues at coordinate 537,667 of NW_011334065.1, forward strand.
ACCTAGGGACTCTGCCAAGGCCATCTCAGGCAATGCTTTGGTAGGATGGAGCCTGTCTCATGATAATAAAAAAAAGAAGGAACACTATATGATAGGAAAGATGACATGACAGCCATTAGGCAGGTGCAAGACTGTAGAGTGATTGACTGTAATGTCCTTTGCTGTGCACTGACGCACTGCAATGTGTCTTGTTCAATTTGGTTACGTGTGCTGCCTCAGTGCATTACAAGGGCTTGTGAGGGGGCCCAAAACAAAGGATTTTTAAAGCTCTATCCTCCAATTGAACTTGGGCTTCACACTTACGCAGATTAACCTGTAATTCAAGACCTCTGAGTTTTACAATTAATGTTTATCCTACCCTGACAGGCTGTGTTTGCCCTCATAATCCCATTATCCCTGAAAAATATTCTACTATCTGGCATGTTTCCAAAGTCATCCACACCAGTAAAGCTTTGGGTCACGCTTTGTTCATCCCAGCAGCAATCTGTGCTGTTCAGCATCGGGGATACATCCAGTTGCAAGGTGAAATGTTGCAGTGAGGTAGCTTTTCCCTATTGGTCCAAATGGCTGGTCATTTGCTGAAGTTATGGCCCGTTGTTGTCAGTAAGGTGTGATTGCAGTGACTCTTATGGCCCATCTCTCTATATTGTTCAGACGCTAAGCAGAGTCAGCAAAGGGTCAAGTCACCAAATGTTGCTAGAGAATGAATGAGACTGATCTTTTGCCATAGCTTTCATTTAATGAACATATCAGCCCCCCAGTTCTTTATAGCGAGAAGAGTCTACAGCTGCATGAGAACAGTGTGTGAACAGATATTGTCTATTTACTGTGTGCCCACATTAATATAAATATAAAAAATAATTATTTAACATTTTGAGAAATACACTTATTTGTTTTCTCTGACAGTTAGAAAGATCAATAACACCCATATATCAGCACAGACAATATGAATCTAGTGCCAGCAGATGGTTAGCATAGCTTAGCAAATAAACTGGATACTGGGTGGAGACGGCTACCCTGGCCATGCTGCAGATAACCAAATGTAACATCCCCACACCACAAAGTGTAAAATAATGTGCTGTGCTATCTCTTGGAAAGGTAGTGACTTCCAACAGTCTTCTCTAGACTTTGAGGCTGCCAGGCAACCAATACAGACCCAAGCAAGTCAAATTTGATACACTTTGGTTTGTGTTCCAGTAAAAAAACAAGAAAAACATGCTAATTACAAAGCTTAAAAGTTCCCAGTAGGCAGATTTAGTTCAATTTGGACAGATCCAGGGTAACCCTTTCCATGTTTCATGCTAAGGTGAGCTACAATATTCTTGCTATATATTTACTCACATGAAGTATCAATATTGTTTTTATTTAAGAGTCCTCCTGAGACCCAACCAATTGACCAATGTCTTCTGTAATGGACATTTTGTTCACAAGCATCTCCTTTTAATCTTTTGAGCTTCAATCCCTGCTGCACTGTGCAGAAGACATCATGGGCTGTCCAGTGGTATGTCATTGGTTAAAATTGCATTCTGGGAAGTTGCCCTTTTCCTCCATAATGGCCAACATGCCAACAGCACCATTTTATATAATGAGGAGGGGTATGTCAAATATTGCTGATCTATTGTTATGTTTACTATGAAAATCATACATGATCTTGTTTATTAACATGTTAAGAATTACATAATTTGTATATTGGATATCAGGACCATCTTCATTGACTTAAGGGGCTTAAGCTCTGAATGGGATGAATATTAAGATGTAAAGAAACTGCAATCTAAGTGCCATTCATCAGAACAAAGTTGGTGTCAGAAACACAACAGGTAATGCAAACCAAATATAAATGAGCAATATGAGAATACAGGGTCGAACATTTTCAGAAAACTAAATATTGAAGCTAAATGATCGAGCCTTGAGAGCCTCTGTTCAAGGTGAAGCTTGCACCAAAACAAATTTCACCAAGTGCAGTTATCGTTTGTGGGAAAAATAATTTCATGAAATTGCCTTTTGTTATGTTTTAGCTTGAGGCAATCTACTCTTGAGAGAACACGATAAAGAGGAGCAATTTCTTGTCATGGTTTTATTGGACTTCTAATTCCATCATTCAGGCGGGAAAGTGCATTGCAATTGGGAGATAAGAGAGAAACTTGGGCAAAGATAAAACTGCAATTTTGGTACAATTCAAGCCACTCTTTGAGCTGTTGACTTGAGAATCAATAAACCACCAGCGGCTTTGATGTCTTGGATCGACAATTCAAGATAAGAGTTCTCAAATCCTTGTCATTCTAAAGCTGTAATTGTGGATTCATTTCTGCCATTTACTTCACATTCGGTGTCAAAGCTTGGTTCTCCACTATAATCAATCTTTTATTGCTTTACCAATGTTTCGCTGGTTTTCAAGGCCCCACATCTCCACCAGCCCGGCAGCTATAATAGCAAAGCTCAATGCAAGTCGATCCGATAGAGAAACTAAATGTAAGCTGTCACATAGAATAATGGTGGTTTTACTGCAAGAACTTTTTCTACACAATTGGTCTAAAGCATTTGTTTGGTGCCAGCTACAAGTAATTGTTGTTTGAAAATAAGTTTTCTCATAACAGCTGGGAAAGAAATGTCATCCACTGTCATCATCCCAAGCCATTAGTGAGGCTATTTGATCAGTTCTGAAGCAGACTGCCGACATGGATGCCAGCCAAGCTGCAAATCACACTCACAGCACTGAGTGAAGGAAAATGTTGTGCAGACACATGTACAACAAAGTGTCCAAGGCTACACCACAGCACAGAAAGGACTGTGTGGTTTATTTAACCATGCAGTGCTTGAAGAGCTTCACGGTTCAGTCACTGGCAATGACCTACAGTATGGGGTGCAGTGGCAGCTCAATGTGCACGCTGCAAGGCATGAGATAAGATCCAGGCTAAGGCCTTTTGGCAGGAAATGGTCAAAAGGTAAGAAAAGCCCTGGATTTTACAATTTGTGGTCACTGTGCAATTTCATTGAACCGGTCTTCTGTACATTTTTTAACAACAATCTGAAAACCATCTCATTGAAGAATTGCTATGGGCACTTCGGCATGAACTGTTACTGTTTGCAGTTCATGTGACCAAAGTTTTAGGTGCTAAAATACATTTTGTTCTGTCACAAGCACACCCAGTGCACAGAAACTCCTCTCCAAACTGTTGTCAATCCAGCTGCGCTAGAGTGCCCTCAGAGTCGTGCTCATTTCAATATTTATTGAAACGTTATCAAAACCACTCAGAGCGACTCACAGCAATCAATGCTGTTTAGGCTCCGTGCTGCAGGGGCAGGTCCCCCTGCTCTCGCTACTATTGTTTGTCTTCATGCCATTCACGCTCATCGCTCTAAAGGGAAGATGGAGTCACACCTCCGTAATTCCTGCCCCAAAGGAATGGCTCAGCTTAGAATGCAATGCTGGCTGAGAACAATGCATTTAATTGACAGAGCGTATATTTTGCACATGAGTGAAGCGCAGGAGCATGTTAAAGGGCAGGGAACACTATGATGCACAGAAGGCCTCCTCTGCAGGGTTCCTTTATGTCTACAACGTAAGAATTTGCTAAATCTTTCCATTTTCAAAGCTATCACTACTTGCTATGAAACAGTTGGCCTGAAGAAGATCCTCTGGCAAATCTAATGATAACTGTTCCTGTTCTGAAGCTTACAACGTACCTGACAGGTACCAACAAACGGTTACTCTGTGAGCAATAAAGAGAAACAAGGGCTAATAAATGATAAATGAAACAGTAATCCACTGGGTGACAGTATTCATGTGAAGAGGAAACAAAAAACACTTAGTCCCTGTTTGGCACCGTCAGCACTGAGACTTAAATTGAAGTTTGTCACGATGAACAGTGCTTTATGCTCCTAGCTAAAGATGTGCTCTCACTGCACTCAGGGCAACAAGAGGGAATGGATTTGGCTTTTGGGCTAAGTGGTTTGAAAGGGGGTGTATTAAAGAATCATGAGATAAACAACTTACAAACTCAAAACCTGTAGTCTAGTCTCAATTATCCTCCCTTTGCATCATGCTGACTGGTTTTGTTACATTTTTAGCTTACATCGATATATTCTTATATTCGTACACCAATGTAAATCTATTTAGCTATTAAACATGTATTACTAAGGTCGCTGAAGAAGTTAAACGCATAATAGGACACAATACGGGTAAGTCTTTTGAAAAAAATCATATATAATTATATTACATAATACTGATTTTGCGACAATATTGTAGGATTGACTATACGTGCATCCAGAAATATTTACAAAATCAGAACAATTAAAAAAAATAAGATAAGAATGATTGGTTATTGGTTAGCTAGAAAGCTCTGTTGTGATTGATTAACCACTTAGAAATGTCCCGCCCCTAGACAATCACGTGCAATGTGTTGAAGCGCTAAACATTGGCATGAGTGCTACGTGGTGATATCACTATGTGACGGAAGTAAACAACGACGTCCAATCAAGGCATTCAAGGCAAGGGGGGAGTGTGTGGGAGAGAAACTCCATCTAGAGGGAACTTTATTTGAGCCTTTAGAGAACATTTACATGCACAAAAATTATATAACGCACTACTGGGAAGGAAAAAACGCAAAGAGCATAAAAGGCTGCCTAAAACAATATCTCGCCTCATCACACTGATATAAGATATCCACAGTAATATTATCTATATTTTGCCATCTTTAAGGATTACAACCTTGAAGGATGAATGTTGGAACTTAAGTTTTTTTTTTAGAGATGTCCCGATCCGATCACGTGATCGGGGATCGGAGCCGATCATGTGATTTTCAAAAGATCGGAATCGGGAGGAAAAAAATCGGGGATCGGGATTTTTCTTTTTTTTTTTATAAAATATTTGTATAATTTTATTTAATGTTACAAAACAAAAATTACCATGTTCACATCTTAAAGTCATCCTGAGGCCTTACGACCCGTCCACACACAGGCATGAAAAAAATCTTGAAAAAATCTTGATGCTGGGCGTGTCTGAAGCTTGGCGATTTTTTACGAGCAACGCGACCAACAACCAATCACATGAATCTCCCGCCCCCGACATACAAAGCAATAGCAATGTTAAAACGAAGTAAACTGGATATAAAATCCCCAAACAGGCGAAAACCTACCAGTTTCACCCACTGTCTCTGCCACCTCCCTCCATAAATAGTTCTGGTCGTAAAGAACCGGGTGATTTGCTACCGTAATTTCTCGTTTGGAATATGAGGAAATGAACTGCGGTCTGGCTCTCCCAGCTTGCACGCGGTTTGATTGGCTAGCGCTTGCACTGGCGGGATTTGCATAAACTGGATT
>NW_011334066.1:0-5966 GCF_000735185.1 Notothenia coriiceps
ATTTCGCAACTTTCCGCATATTTCGCAACTTCCCGCAGTTTCACCGCATAAAATCACATAAAACCCCGCATGTTTTATCGCATAATCAAGGATTTTTGCCCGCGTTTTTCTGGAGGGTCTAATATATAAACTTAGTGTTAAAACGGCGATATGTTTTTATAGTTATAAAATCCTGTCCCTGTGACAAGAGCCCAGCAGAAGAAACTAAATCTAACCTCTAAGAGGGGAAGCAAAAAGATCCCTGCCACCATTCTGCACAGAGACGTCCGGCGGCTGGTCGTCTTGTTACCTGCTGAAGAACAGAAAGAGTGACTAGGGTTTATTGTTTGCCTCAAAGCAAGCGATCTCCCAGTGTTCCAAAAGAGACAGGAACATCGAGTGGGAGGTGTAAAGTCAAAGAGAGCCTAAGGCTTTAATAAATATAAAATAAAAAACAGATTACAAGTAGTCAAAAAATAATAGATATGGATACATATCAATAATAATATAGCTTGATTTTAATTAGAAAATTAAATCATTAGAGCTACACATTTGTTTCATTGAAATAAAAATCACCAATTAATAGGGATCGACAACAGGTGTAATGATCGCAGGCAGTCCTGCCTCCTCTGGCAAGCTGGGTGTAATCACCCTAATCACAGAGCCCAGTGCTGCATCCTGGAGAAGGATTTAAATAGTTGCTGTGTGCGATCCTGGTAGACTGAAGCGTGTAGACGGGAGGCATTTCTGCAAAGTCAGGACAGGCAGTCGGTTTTTCACCTGCATAAAATGACCCAGTCAACTACTAAATAAAAAGTCTGAAAAGAAAAGCTGTGTCATTGGAGTGGAATCCTGTTCTCAAAGTCCAGTAGATGCCTCAAGTCCCTTTCAAGTGGGGAATCTGCACAAAAACAGAGGAAACTTGAGAAGTAAAGAAGAGTAATATTGCACTTGTGAAACATTTTTTGATATCTAACAAAAAGTTCATTTTGCCTGTGTTGTGAGATTAAGGTCCTGCCCCATATCACACACACACACACACACACACACACACACACACACACACACACACACACACTTTGTTTATGGAAACTCCTGGCAGGATATGAAGCCGAAGCTTTGAAATTATAAGTTTCATTATAATTTATATAAACAAAAGTTTTGCCCCGAACTGATCCATAAACTGTTTGCTTTCCAATTCTTTCAGGTCCCAGATTGTGGAATGATAAAACACTGGAAGAAAAAACCACTGAAACCCCTCAGCACAGCAGTAACTTTGAAATGTCTGCATCTGACTCCATTGAATCCAAGTCCTCTCTGATGGATATTGAAGCTTCTCTGAAGCTCAGTTTCCTGGGTGGACTGGTAGAAGTTGGAGGATCTGCCAAATATCTGAATGATGAGAAGAAATTCAAGAATCAGAGCAGAGTGACCTTTCAGTACAAAGCTACCACCAACTTCAAGCAGTTGTTAATTGATAATGTGACCCTGGACACCGAACAGATGGAGGTTATTGAGAAGGGCTCAGCGACTCATGTAGTCACAGGCATCCTGTATGGGGCAGATGCTTTCTTTGTGTTTGACAGTGAGAAGTTAGAAGCCAGCCAGGTTCAGAAGATAGAGGGAAGCATGCACGCTGTGATAAAGAAGATTCCTTCTTTTGATTTTGAGGGGAAGGTTAAAATCCAGCTGACTGATGAAGAGAAAGCCCTGACTAACAAATTCTCCTGCAAATTCTACGGAGACTTCATTCTCAAAAGCAACCCAGCAACATTTGTAGATGCAGTGCAGACCTATGTAGAACTTCCACAGCTACTGGGAACAAATGGAGAGAATTCCGTCCCAGTGACGGTCTGGCTGATGCCTCTGAAGAGTTTTGATCCCAAAGCTCCTGAGCTGATGACGGGGATCAGCATCGGACTAGTGAAGAAGGCCCAAGATGTTCTGGAAGATTTAAAGGAAATAAGAATGAGATGCAACGATTCTCTGGGAGGCAAAGTGGAAGAGCACTTCCCAAAGATCCAAAAAGACCTAAACACTTTCCTCAAACTGTGTGGTTATTATGAATCCAGCCTCGAACAGACCATGGCCAAGACAATTCCCTCCATCCGAGAAGGAAAGGAAGATGAGAGCTCACTGGAAGAAGTCTTTAAAGACAGGAACAAGTCACCCTTCAGCCATGAAAAACTAACCAAGTGGCTGGATCACAAAGAGAGAGAAATCAACGTCATCAAGTCCTGTGTGGACATCATGAAGGGTTTTAAGATCGTCGCAAACCAGTCTGAGCTGGACAGAGAGGTCCTTGGAAACAAATTGGTTCTGTGCTTTGTTTTCACCTCCATGGAGAGTGCTGACCCCTGCCTTGAAGCGATGGATCAATACGCAAACTCACTCAAATGCGTGAGCACTGAAGAAGAGCCATGGTACTACTCAGACGACGTCTTACAAAAGATGAGAAAAAAAGCCCACCAGTTCATTAAATATTTTGGAGCACTCACGAATCGTTGTTGTTTCCTCATGGCAGCCATTGAAAATAAGAAATTCAAAGGAGCAACCATCTACTACTACGACGGCGGCATTCTGAAGACTGAAGATTTCCCACCCAGTGATGTGAAGACTGGAGACTTAAAAGCACTCAGTGAGGTGAAGAAGCATACCGGAAAGTAGAGATCTGAACTGGTGTAAGTCATTTTTCATGCATTTTAAGTCAAATATGTTCATATATCTTTTCTCTAGAAACCCTCAGAATGACTAATTATATATTTTGTTTTGGTTTCTCCATTAGATGCCTGTGATCTCACACTGCAAGGGAACACTGCAGGCAACTTTCTTGGGATCCATGTAGCTTTCTTTCGGCTGTTAATCATTTTCTAAAGAGACTTTATTTAGATGTTTCTGTTATGATCAGGGTTGTCTTCCTTCTGATGCATGCAACACATTTAGGGTATACATGTGCTGACCTCTAACACCAAATAAATGACCCTATTAACCCATATTAACCTGCAAATTGCAAAAGGTGTTCCACAGGGCTCTATCCTGGGGCCCTTTCTGTTTAATCTTTGTAAAGATGATACCAAGTGACTGTTATATCATTCTCTATGCTGATGACTCTGTTGTGTCCTGTTATGTGAAGGCTGTTACAATTCTTCAGCACTTCCTTACTGATTGTGAAGTTTCTCTCAATAACTACAAGTTAGTTCGTAGGGCAGATACATTGAAAATCGTGCCCTTAATCAGCCAATATATGAATAATGGTAGTCTCATCTCTACTGAGAATGGATCAAATATTGAAAGTCACTTAATAAAAGCATCTTGTTTTTTGATTTGGAAAGCAAAGTAATTTTCTAAATACAATTTGACTTTCTTCTTGAGGAAACTCTTTTCCACACAATCTTCAGTTCAGCATCTTGCTTGATGACTGCAGGCACTGGGAATCGAGCCATAGATGTATCTTTTATTGAATTTGTCACATGGATCGTTTATATTGTGAGTTGAATTTCACAGCGTTTATAACTTTTTTAACCTAATTGTGGGTTTTATTGTCTTTTTCTTTTCTTTTTCTGATGACATGGTGGATGTTGTGCTTCATAAATAAAGTTTGATTCTCAAAGGTTCGTGCTTCTTTTGTTGAAGTAGAATGGTTCAATACAAATGTAAGTGCGTATATTATAAGTTTAGTATATTTTTTAGATTATAAGTAGTATATTTATATATCTTATAGTACACAGTGCTTATTTAACTGTACTTTAATTCAAATGTATAGTTTTATTTTTCCTTAATTTTACTTGCAATATTACGTCACTCAAACTAAATTAATAACAGATCTGCTGTAAGCTAGCTAGCTAAGGTAGCCAGTCATTTCAGATCTACTGATTTCTGGCTTTATCTGTTGTTTTGAACTTTGTATGATGAGTTGTGTTATGGAAATCTTAGACCTAGTCAATACTGTGGAGATATACAATTAGAATGATCAATCAATAAACTGGTGAAAGCAAACAGCATTGTCTTGTTGGTTATTTATTTGAAGCTTGAAGGTACAGGTCTCACAGAGTACAGGATAGTGCGCAATAGTCACAGAATAGCAAAGCTTATATACAAGATAGGGCGGGCAGACAGAGTTTTGTGTAGCTAGGCGGAACGCCTCAGAAATCTGCTTTCACACGGATGTCTCATATCGCTATTAGACACCTGTGTCCTTGAGATGTAGAAAGTATAACGGTTATCAGCATATGGAAGTTCAAACTTAGTGTGAAGAGGAGTAGTTTCAACATATAGTCTGCCAAATCAGCTCTGTGGCCTTGAAGCGCTTGAGAATAATGACCCTCATTGGAGTATGCAGAGAAAACAGCATATATCAGGAAATGGTACAGTAGTGTTAGACAATGCTTTTAGAAGCATTTGGTTTTACCATATAAGGTAACATAAGACATTGCCACTACAATTTGTATTTACAGTCAAATTAAAAACTTGCATAATATTGGAGCCTTGTTTAGATTTCTTAACTAGTACCTTTTACAGGAAGTACAAGATAGGAATAACTGAGACTTAGAGACTTAAAGAAAATAGTAATTCGAGTGAACAAGTAGGCTATAATTTTAACAGTGAATCTTCATGCTGGCCTTTAAGTTAGTTCACAATGCCTAATTTCTGAACCCATCTAACAAACAAGCAGCATAAACATACATGATAGTCTGTTTTTGTTAATCTGTTAATCTGATCTGATTTGGTCTGTCCCGTTCAATCCAACCTGTGGGACCTTAATTCAGACAGACGATGACATTTTTCCCAAAATATTTAAGGGAAAAGTTTAAAGATATACCTCATTGAGGGCAATCGAGGCAGGATCCCTCGCAGGACGCCTCGCAGGACGGAAATGCAAACGATATTCTAAAAAATAATTTAGAAAGCGACTAGGGAAAAAAAATACAGTATGTATACAGTATATATTTATATTTCATCTGCATGAAAATGAACGTTTATTGAGGGGTTTCTAATAATATCGCCTATAGGAATATAGCATAGGCCAATATATAAGGTGAATAGAATAGACCAAGTACATAGCCTTGTGGGACTCCATTATATCTTTGGCTTGTCTAATGTTTCCCTTTATATTTAAGTAACTTGTTAATTACAAAGTGAGACCATACATCTTGGTATTTCGTACATTCAGTTAGTAAGATATACTGTGAGTGGTATTGGTGTAGAAATAATGGTTCTGCATGTTGGTTGATCCTGTAATATAAAAATGTCCAAATCCCTTTTGTTTATGTGACAGGAATAAAAAGAATCAACTTACAATTTTCTTTTCCCAAAAAATATATGTTTTTATTTATTAAAAACGTAACAAATGTAGAAAACATACACAGTTTTGCTCAAAGCAAATTTAGTATACAAAATGAAAAGCATGTTCAAAAAGTCCAAAAAGACAAATACATAATCAATGAATACACATATATATATCTACATAAATAAATAAATAAACAAATAAACAAACAAACAAATAAATAAATACATCAATAAGTTTATGATTAAATAAATAAGTTTAGGATTAAATAAACTGCATGTAACAAAAATAAATTACCACATTTGTGATAGACAGAGATTACTCATAGAGTAAGAGAACAAGCAGGCTCTCATGCAGCTTACATTATTAAAAAAAAAAACTCAATATTTAAATAAATAAAAAGGTAAAAAATAGATAAATAATTAAAGGTAATAAGGTTCGCAAATAAATTAACACATGGTCATTGTGTGACAGGTGTTAGTTGGTGAGAAGAGAAGAAGCCAGCAGGTCTACTCTCACAAGATGGGTTTTCATCTTATTCCTGATCAGCTCCCAGGCCTCAGCACTGTGGTCCTGCACACAGAAGAATATCTTCATTATGAAAGTGTTATAGATAGATAGATAGATAGATAGATAGATAGATAGATAGATAGATAGATAGATAGATAGATAGACAGACAGACTTACCATTTTTTTCAGGACA
>NW_011334067.1:0-1975 GCF_000735185.1 Notothenia coriiceps
TCTGTGTGTGTGCGTGTGAGTCAGTGCGTGTGTGTGTGTGTGTGTGTGTGTGTGTGCGTGTGAGTCAGTAAGTGTCTGTCTGTCTGTCTGTCTGTCTGTCTGTCTGTCTGTCTGTCTGTCTGTGTGTGTGTGTGTGTGTGTGTGTGTGTGTGTGTGTGTGTGTGTGTGTGTGTGTGTGTGTGTGTGTGTGTGTGTGTGTGTGTCAGTATATGTGTGTGTCTGTCTGTGTGTGTGCGTGTGAGTCAGTGCGTGTGTGTGTCTGTCTGTGTGTGTGTGTGTGTGTGTGTGTGTGTGTGTGTGTGTGTGTGTGTGTGTGTGTGTGTGTGTGTGTGTGTGTGTGTGTGTGTGTGTGTGTGTGTGTGTGAGTGTGTGCGTGTGAGTCAGTGTGTGTGTGTGTGTGTGTGTGTGTGTGTGTGTGTGTGTGTCTGTGTGTGTGTGTGTGTGTGTGTCTCACTTGATGCTGTTCTCAGTGAGCTGTTTGAGGATCTGACAGAAGATCTCGTCTTTGAGCGGCTCGGCCTTCAGAGCTCCTTCAAAGATCTGGTCTGTGAGCTCGTTGACGGAGCGCGCCCGCTTGGACGGGTAGTCGCACATGTACTTCATCAGAGGTGCGAGGGTCAAGGACAGCAAACAATCATTTATACTTCTTAAATACCATGAGAGAGGGGACGAGAATCTACCATTTCTTTACACTACATCACTTTGTTTACCTGACAACAAGTGATATCAACCATAAATAAACAAACTCAGAACTGCAAGAAACCTGAAAGTACCGTTTTGACCCGAATATTTTTTACTCATTTCTGGAAAAATACCTTCTTTTTTTAACTGACTGTTTACATTTTTAAGGCGGTCTTTTTGGGCTCGCCATCTTCTGACGTTACACTCAGTAACACCATATTTATTTTCTCCTCGACAGTTGTTCGATGACAGCTTCGTTGATCACCATTATCTTAAAATTGGCATCGTAACTTCGCCTCTCTTGTTTATTAACTCGCCTATTTTTGAGCACCTTTGTTCCAGTTGGTCTCTGTGTCTCTCCATTTCTATATCTACCTGTTACTGTTACTTTAAGACGGTGTCTCGCTTGGGGGAACACTCGTTTGGCGCCATCTGTTGCTGTGACTGTGTAATTACATCGAAAAGTCTAGACCCCCAATATAATACGAGGAAGAAAATCTCTTTCAGATTTATTTCTAGGAAAAAAGAACCCGTCTTATGTTCGGTCAATATGGTACTTTATGGTAAATCATGCATTGGTCTCAATTTACTTATATATTTTAAGTACTACTTAAAGGTAGGGTAGGTAAGAATGTAGAAACAAGCTCGAGTGCGCTACAATTTGAAAGTACGTAGCCTAAAAACATCTGCCCCTTCCTTCAGACTTCCTTACAGAGCCCCTCCTCCAACACACACGAACGCGCACATGACCAATGAGGGCACGAGATAAGTTTGTGCACAGATGGAAGGCTGACAGGCAGGTAGGCCATCCAGTTACTTTAGCCGGGCCGGCTCAGATGATTGGTCGTGCTTTTTACAGCGCCATGGCTTCCACAGATAATATTTTTTTATGTATTTATTGTCAAAGTATTTAATATATTCATTGCTATCGGGATGTTAAGAGCATTCCATGGGATATAACAAAAAGTGTTTCTGAAGTGAATTACCTACTCCACCTTTAATGTGTTTAATGTATTATATTTATGCATTTATTTGTTTAATTATGGGAGAGGAAGGTGTTATTCTGAGAAAAAACATAATTAAAAAGTATTCTGTTTGGTAAAAAAAAGGGTGATGATGCAAAAATATAACCAGAGGTGGGAAGTAGTGGAGTAAAAATACTTCGTTACTGTACTCAAGTACATTTTTCTGGTATCAGTACCAGTTCCACTACTTGTTTTTCTGACAACTTTTTACTTTTACTTCTTACATGTTGAACACAAATACCTGTACTTTCTACTTCTTACATGTTGAA
>NW_011334068.1:0-3705 GCF_000735185.1 Notothenia coriiceps
GCTGGACTCTTGGTGAGTTTACGGCTGAGCAAGGGCTCGCAATAACTGTTGAAGGGCAAAGCTATGGTAGCGATATTGGATCACACAGAAGACGCATGATGAGAAAAAGACTGAGAACAGGTAATAGGCTCTAATTTAGCACCACCATCAGGCCTTTTCACTTCCATTTCCGTTTTGTTGTCCGTTTACACTTTAATACCCGCTTATTTTGTAGTTGGTATGTATTTTATTTAATAAAAAAATCTGCTTATGTTTTTTTTTTTGTTATAGCATTTTATAAATGATAATATTGGTGTTAATGTTCACTTTATTTTAATTTGAGAGGTCATGTATATTTAAGTTATATTTATTTAGATTTATGAATGTTCCATTCAAAAATGTTATTAAAAAGGCATGTACACCATAAAAGATGACTATTGAGATATATTGTCAGGAATGTTAGTCTTATATCAAATAGTGAATTCTACTGTAGAATGTTGCACGTCTGCCCAGTGTTATATGTTCACAGCTCAGTGTCAGTAAGTATTGTGCGGTTAGTATTGGACTACAAGATAGAGGCAAGCCTGAACAGGTAGAGTTATTTAAAGCATAAATTAGTGGGTTGGGTTCTGGAGGTGTGGTTACAACAATTGTGCTTGGTTGGCGTGGCCTGGGTCTGGGTCTGTGGTGGGGCCCAATGTGATATCTTTTCATGGGGCCCAAAATCCCTGGCGGCGCCCCTGGTCACAGATATGGTTCTCAAAACTTTCAACAGAAAATCAAACTAATAGACATGGTATAGGAATCATGTTGAAATGTTGAAGTATTCTGTAAACTGAATCGTTATTGGTTCCACTTTGTGACTGGTAAATGGTAAACGTTTTATCAGAAGCTGTAACGAATAATGTGCTGTGTGCATCTTCAGCAGATGGGAGACTGAGGAACAAAATATGTCTCCTTTTCTTAATAAAAGTGTAAATAAATAATAAAAGCCTTTGTTCTTGGAAAGATGGGTTTGGTGGGAGTTTGAGAATGTTATCTCTGGCTGATACAATGTTAGTTAACACAATACTAAGAAAGGCATGTTTCAACGTCAGCTTTTTCTCAGAACATCCACCTCCACTCGACATGAAAATAAAGAAGTTTTTGTTTAAAAAGATTGAAACTTTTGTTTTAAGACTGCTTTCATTTAGATCCCCCCCACGCACCTGCTCATCAGAACTGGCAGGTGTACTGTATGCCTGTTGTTGATTATTGTACCAAAGTCCTTGAGAAACTTTTCAGATAACTTCTCGCAGACACTCTATCTGTGTCTTTGTCTCTGTCTGTCTGCAGGTGCTCTCCCAGTCACTGTGAACACGGAGGCAGATGCACTCAGTCATGGAGCACCTTCCACTGTAACTGCTTCAACAGTGGCTACCGAGGAGCCACCTGTCACAGCTGTAAGTATCCAGCACCTGGGCATCTGCAGGTCTTTAAAGGCTGAGGCGTAAAATACAATTATGAAAATTAAATGTATTTAATTTTAGGTTGAAAAGGGGTCAGCTATTTTTTTATTATCTGACATTATTCTTTAATTTAGGTTGTAATCACTTAAAAGACATATCATCTGATTATTGTGTTTGAACAGTTGAGGTGGCCTGGGTTGCAGTTTTTAATCAATGTTCTATACATAATAATAATAATAATAATAATAATAATAAAAGCATTGACAAGAGGCAACTTCCAAAGTATTCACAATACAATTTGACCCATTTGATTTGTTTAGTTCTTTTTTTGTCCTGATCCATCTATATAAAAACCTGTCTGAAAATTAGCTGATCATCATGATGATTCTCAAAGGGGCTTGACCAGCAGCAGCTCATTAGCATTTAAAGCTAAAGACACAGAATCAGCACTTTTGAAACAGGGCTGAAACAGAGGGGTTTATGGTATGCTACAACGCATGATCTGTTTGGTATTTCAAGCCAAACACTTCAGAGACATGTTTTCTATATAACTGAGAACTATAATATATATTTGAAAAATAGTATAATCGGGTACCTCTAAGTATAACAAATAATATAAAAATATGTTAATTTTAACACTTCATATATCATTTATATAACAAACACAAATGTAATACAGAACTAAAGTGTCACATTATCCACTGAGAGGCAGCTGAAGAAAGAACTAAGTGATCCTGCTGTAGATGAAAGCCACCATTTTCACCTATTTGGTAAATGGCACACATCAACCCCTGATTTGGAGCAAGTGGTATGAACTTTTTTCTACCCATTGATATTTTCATTTTAGAGGTATGAGGTTTCTCTGAAGCCCCTGTAAATAGGTTATTTTTTATTTAAATCTCTAGCTTCTCCTGATGTGCTGCTTTTTCACAGCTTCATATGTTTAGGGTTCATCTTGATTCATGTAGACTATTTGACTGTTAAATCAGGGCTCGACATTAAGGACTGCCCGATGGCCCGGGGCCATCTAGTATTTAGCTCGGGCAATGAAGCCTCACCTGCTGGTTGCCCGATCGGGCAATCTATTATGCCAGTATCATGCAGCTCGCGGATCCAGTAATGAGTGACCCGAAAGTAAAACTAAACATATCTATAACTAGTTTAGGTAGTTTGAGAGGTAATTAAAATAGCTACGTGTGATATTCTAACCTGAAGTGTGTGTTTTGTTCCGCTCACCGCTGCATGTGATCATGCAGAGCTGCGTGTCGACTCGTCAGCAGCAGCTGATCTCTCTCTCCCGTCAGATTAGACTTCCACTCGCGTTTATGTCCATATCGATCAGATCCAGCTAGTTTTAGCTAATGATATGACTACCTACTTATTAAAAGACACCGTGACCTAAACAATAAGTGTCGCTATGCAACTGGGTGAGGCCACAAAGTATAGCGCAGCATTATGCATTTGTTTACATGCCCACCGGAACCCCGAGGCATTAGCAACAGATCAACGCACAATCAACCCATACAGCACATCTCTTTCTCCACATTAAGTGTTACACATTAGAATTGACTACTCTTGTCTGTCACATACTCTTCTTGTCTGTCACATAAGTGGCGCAACTGAAGCGGTATTGCGCTAAAGGGAAATTATTTTGACCGGACATTTTGACCGAAGAGATTTAGATTTGCTTGCTAACGGGAACTCTGACGTCGCCATTGTGTGTGCTTCGCGGATGCACTCGGCTGCTCGGGTCTGCTCGGTCAGCTTCTGGATGAGGAGGCATTCCTTCGACCAACTTACAGTAGATAACATTACAAACATTTTTAACAGGGGCCATAATAGCATAAATAATGTTTGTTTTGGCAGTTACAACTGCATGTAATGTTTTCTACTTGTTTACATCTGGGAAGGCATTTGCCTTCATCAGATGGAAAGTGTCTTGACCAACAACTTAAGTATTTATTATAGCTATGCAGGGCATGCAAGCGAGCAAACACAAACAAGTGAAATGAAGAATACAATTGAAATTGTAATATTGTGGTGGTTCATCTTATAATTCAGTCTAGAGAATGCACCAGACAGCATCTAAGACCTGCAAAAATCTAAATGTTCTAGGGGGAGGCCCCCCAAACCCTTCGTGCGTCATTTCGTCCGCGCGCATTTTTCAGGGCAATCTCTATTGGGCTCAGAGCCATCTGTAAATTATCTTAGATGGCCCACAGGGCCATCTCCCAAAATCCTTAATGTCATGCACTGGTTACATTACTGTAACTCCGTT
>NW_011334069.1:0-3266 GCF_000735185.1 Notothenia coriiceps
GTGGAGGGAGGCGGGGCAGGAGTTGCTTCGGACTCCTGCCCGGCACTCTGCCCCAGGGACGCGAGGCCCCGTCCGTCCGCGGGCTCGTAAGCCTGGACGAGCCAATCGTCCTCCTCGGCCACAGCAGCAAGAGTGTCCGCTCTCCGCTTCCTGTCGCCCGAGGGGAGACGAGCGCAGTGCATGCTACCTGCTGGTTTAGAGCCGCGTACGCGTGCTCTGACCCCCGGCAGGATTCGCATACTGCTTTTATCTCTGCAGGTCATAACTCATTATGAACCCAGAGCCACATGAGGGACAATCACGGACGCAGTTGTTGCTCATGATGATTCTCAATTGCTGTGCTTCAGTAACTGTGCTGGTTTGCTGAAAAAAAGAGGGAGCAGATTGCCGGGCCTCCTTCCTATTTATACCGGAAGGAGGCCCGAGGGTGGGGCCCACCTTGCGGGTGGGCGTGGACTACAAGTGTTTCCGTGCTGCGCGGGGGCGCAGGGGGATTACCCAATAGCGATAGCTTTAGAGGGCGAAGCCATATACGAAATAGAACAGGAAATGCCGTAACTGTATGTAACGGTTTCAAATCAGCATCTCTTTGACAAAAAATGTAAATTAATAACTCAAATAAAACTTCAAACATCTTTCATTGTGTTACTTTTTTGTAAAGCTCTTTTAGTTTTAAAACTGATGTTTATAAGCTTCTTAGTTTTTGCAACAGTCTGTAAATATACACAACTTTATAATAAAATGCACACATTTACCTTTTTCTAGACTAAACACAGGTATGATCCTAAGTTAAAACATATGAGGTTATCATGAGGTTGTTAACATCGCAGTTTATCAGCGGATGTTTGCTGGAACTACTTGTGAACAGCTTGTTTCCTGACGGACACACACAGCGTTGAGTCCGGTTGGTTTGGAACAGCACTTAATGTGTCGTGCATGTAAACATGTCACAATAGAGGCAACACAAATACAAATTAGATCCTGAAAGAGCATAATAGTGCCTTTTTAAACCATTTGCTTTTAGCAACTAGTTAGCAAGCTTTTTCATCCGCAGCAAGTGACTTGTAGCTAATAATCATGTTGTATAAAACTAAAATAAGTCTTTTTTTTATCATCCACATCTGAGACCGAAGCATTTTAGCCACTAATAGCTAGTGATGACTAAAAGCTGCGGACCTAAAAAAATAACCTCTATTTATTATTATTATTACAGTATTTGTCATGTGTAGAACTCACTGTTTCCATAAACCACCAGATATTCTGTGCTGTCATGCACCTTCCTGCCCCTCTTTCCATTTTCTCCCCATTTTTCTCCCTCTCGCTTTTCACCCCCGCAGTGTAAAGCCAGTCAGACATAAACAGTATTGTTTTACCCGGGTAGAGCTCACAGCGGGCCGCTGTTAGCCCCGCGTCTCCTGCCACCCACAGCTCTCCCCATGCCTCAGTGATATCCCTTCTCCATGGCTCAGTGGCTGCATACATATGAATGCCCCCTGTCTTCTACCCTTCACGCTTCTGAGCGGGTCCAAGCTGAGCAGAGCTGAGATGTTACACAGCTGCCATGCTTGTTGGATGCGGGGATGTGCAGGAGAAGTGTGGCATTCCAAGCAATAGCAAATGAACTGTAATGACACTTTCTTTTAGCGTGATTATAGGTATAATAGTACTTGAGCTGAGAGGGCTTCCCCGTGGTGCTAAGCATGCTGAGGGTGAGTTCTGGGCAATGGGGGGGAAGCAGCTCATGTTCTTGTTGGATCAACTGGAAAATAGAACTTATATCTATACAAACATTATAATGAAGACTTTATGATAGTTTTGTCCGATGCAGTGGTTGGAACTTTGTAGAATATCATCACAAAGTGAGATGAAGCGGTTTGCAGATTCTTTCTTTCTTCCACATTCATTTGATGTTTGACCCTTATCCTACATTATCACACATCACGTGAGCCATGCCTCATATTCCTTACCGCAAATTTCTCTGTGTATTTTGCACATTTCCATTCAAACACGACCTCTTGTATAACTGCACTGCTCTGCCACTTTATATTCTGATATACTGCACATTCTTGTATTTCCCCAGGATATATTGAGGTATTTTTTTTTTAAATCATTCACACTTTATTCACACTTCATACTAAAATGAGTCAACTTAAAATCATCCACATCTGAGACGGAAGCCTTTTAGCACTAATAGCTAGTGATGACAAAAAGCTGCGGACCTAAAGAAGAACCTCTATTTATTATCATGACAGTATTTGTCATGTGTATAAATCACTGTTTCCATGTTTCCACATTTTGAAAACCATGGCACATTATCATCCTTATTCACATGCGTAGATGTAGAAATGGGTTTCATTTTCAAATCCTTTTCCTGCCACCCTGCAGTACAGTAAGCATCTGAAAATGAGCGTCTCCTGATGGCTCATGGACATCTTCACGACCTTCCTCTGTTTGATTATTCTCTCAATACTTAAAGGACATAAGCAGGCAGATGAAGCTGTGTTGTGGGATAATGTGTTGCAGAAATAATCTGCAATGTCCTTCCACAGCCATTGTGTGTCACATCGGGCTGCGTCCCCCAATTTATCCCCTTTCTGGTTCAGGGAAGATTCCTATTGATTTCCCATCACTGAGCCAGTGTACAGAGTAAATAGGAGGCGCGTGTCCTATTATTTCTGTCGGCTGATAAAACACGAGAATAGACTACCATGTCTTTATACTGGGAGGCCCATTTAGAAACCACAGGCCTTTCAATCAGCAGACAACAGCTGTAAAACACATTTAAATGTACAGTAATGGCATCCTTTTGAAAACGAAGTGTGTTTAAATGAATGGTGTGCTATTAAATCTTGGGCATTTCCCGACGTGATTCATGAGTTTACACGCATAGGGAAAACTAGCGTAAATTCAGGCCGTGTTTTCATACATGCTTAATGCGTGTTAAGGCCCGGATACACACCAACCCGATTTTGTCCGTCAATGGATGTCGATAGATATCTGGCCGTCGATGAGCGTCCTGTCGCCCTACTCTTTGGTGTGTCCCGCACCGTCGTGTCTTTTCGGCCGTGCCGATTCGACATGTTGAATTGGCCGCGGAGCCTGCGATTGTTTAGCTTAGCGAAACACTATTTGCCTGAATGGGAGTGGAGCAGTACAGTACTTAAGTAAATGTACTTTGTTACTGTCCACAATCTGCCTAGAAGTATTTTAATGTTGTAGCTGTTCAAGATGGTCATTTTAAAATGTTTTAAAAATATACTGTTAGT
>NW_011334070.1:0-1325 GCF_000735185.1 Notothenia coriiceps
GGGGGGGGGAACCTCTGCAGGCAGAAAGGATGCATTCAGGTGGAAGCATGAAAAACAAAAAAGTGCTGACACAGGAGGAGACGTGTTGTCAGGAAGCAACACCGTGGCTCTGTGGCTCTGATTCACAGGTCCCTACGTCACTGTGAGGCCATTATCAAACCCTCCTTCTCTTCTACTCTTCTATTTGTGCAAGACAAAGAGACAAGTATCATTCCATAGATAACTCCAGAACGATACACAGAACGGCTGGACGCAAGAAGCAAGAAGCAAACAGATCAAACAAAGAGACAAGCCTGACATGGAGACACAGCAAGACTCCAGCAGATGCAGGACTACCACAGAAAGACATGCAAAACAAACATCTCACAAAGACACAGAAGACTGCAAAGAGAGGCAAACTGTCTACAGAAAGCTGACGTAAACAACAACAACAACAACAAGACCAAACAACTGCTGCAAAAAGACCAGATAGACACAAAGGAACCGTAAAGACACCTCTTCAGACTAGCTGTTCATGTGTGAATAAGGTTGTGTTGTTGTTGCTGTTGTTGTGGTTGTTGTTGTGGTAATATTTTAATGTGGCAGGACTACCACTATTAGGTGGCAGCATCCAAAATAAAAACAGCAATCATTTAAATAACTGTAGATTATTGTTAATTGTGCAAAAGTAAGTCAAAGTCGTGCCTTCAGGACCGTCCTTAAGTACAAGTACAAATGTGTTGGGATCAAAGTATACTAATATAGAAGGACAATATTGTCAACTAAAATGTAGAGGAGTAAAAGGTATTATCCAAATAAGATACTACTCGGGTATAGTGTACAAGTACCTCAATATTAGGTAGAGTCCATTAAAAGTACTCACGAGCTCAATGAACAGAAAACATCCTGAAAGCACAGGGAGACCCTAACCTACCAAAAGAAGACACATAGATGTGCAACAATGACTTGACTGAAAAGAGACAGACTGAAAAGAGACAGACTAAAAAGAGACAGACTGAAAAGAGACAGACTGAAAAGAGACAGACTAAAAAGAGACAGACTGAAAAGAGACAGACTGAAAAGAGACGGACTGAAAAGAGACAGACTGAAAAGAGACAGACTGAAAAGAGACAGACTGAAAAGAGACTGAAAAGAGACAGACTGAAAAGAGACAGACTGAAAAGAGACAGAAAAGAGACAGACTGAAAAGAGACAGACTGAAAAGAGACAGACTGAAAAGAGACAGACTGAAAAGAGACATCAGACCCAATAGGACACAAAGGACACTGATATATATGTGCCGATATAAGATAGCAACACTTAGGGGGATTGTTGTTAATGACTCT
>NW_011334071.1:0-10962 GCF_000735185.1 Notothenia coriiceps
GTACGTAGTAACTTACGTTAGTTAATAGTAGTGTCTATACGTGTGTGTGTGTGTGTGTGTGTGTGTGTGTGTGTGTGTGTGTGTGTGTGTGTGTGTGTGTGTGTGTGTGTGTGTGAAGAGGTGCAGAGCTTTGATGCTTGTTGGGGTTCACTCAGCTGGACAGTACACAGTGCTGCGTCTCGTCCCAAGGCTCTGTATAAATTCAACGGCAGTGACAATTTACAGCTCGTGCCCGTCCCCCTGTATGACGCAGTGAGCGTGTCTTGTTGCCATTTTGCCAAAGTGAGGCTAATTTATTACAGTGTAAAACCGGTGGAGCAGAAAGAGAGGAGGCAGGACTCAGAGGAGGCCTTGGGTTGAGACCTGCCGTATAATGTGTTATAAAGCTGTGGCCGGTGTGACATTGTTTTTTATTGTATTTCTGGCGGTTGCAGAATACTGGAGTAAAATGTCCCTCTCTAGAGAAACAGTGTGTGGACATAAAGGACATTTTAAGTTAGTTTTCTGTACTTGTTTTAAACTTTTGCAATACATGTAAAGATTAATAAAAAAAAGAAAAGAAGGGATTGAAAGAAAGATTATAATATTTAACATTTAAAAGAGGTGAGATCAGTTTATAGTGTATGGTGTTTAAATCAACCCGGTATCATGGCAAGACGTGAACACGTGACGATCTACCATGCTGGGAGACGTGAAGATGTCACAATTTCGTCCCTTCAAACCTGACAGTTACACAGTATTGTTAACCCATGTTAACCAGTGGAGAAATAACCGGAAATACCAAGCAAATGCTACCCCGACGGTCGGTTGCTATTGTCAATATTAATATAATAATGATTTATTTTTTAATAGTCACACTCGATTACGCCGATTTTCTTGTTTCACCTCTTTTAGCAGAAACAAAGGCTACATCAATGTATTAAATCGATGTTAATCCATGCGTGTGGATGTGGAATTAACGGACGTGACGTTGTGCGATTGCGTTGCCAGGCAACAGCTTCGGTTAATGCTAATTTACAAACTCTTCAACTACAACCGTAGTTATATTTAAAAACATGTTAGAAGGCCTCACGAAATACTTTAATGTAAATTTAAATTTAAATGTGAAGTAATGTGTGTATAACAAAATACATCCGTCATAAACGAAACCGGAAACAGACGTAGGCAAGATCCTCAGCTCGGTGATTTTGGATGGTTTAGCCGCAATGCACGCTGGGATTTGGTGTTTATTTGATGTGAAATCTGAAAACGTTTTTTAAAAATAAAATAATACTTTATTCCGAGTGTGCTTGCTTTTCTCTTTGAAAGTCATCACATAACGGCCTTGTAATACACGGTTCGGCTGCATTAAGTATTACATATCTGCTGTAATTCTCTATTTATAGAGCCCTGCTGAGAAGACTTCTAGACAAACAGAACTGCCGCCAAAACTGAAAATGTGACGTGGATCATAAATATATAAGCAATTACACAACATCTTACATTTCTTCAACAATACCGTGTAACGATAGAATAGAGACGAGATGGTATTTGTTTTTGTTCTTATTTTGGCTTATTTATTTTGGCAAGTATATTATTGACTATTGACTATATGAAGTCAATACTATTGACTATTGACTATATTAAGTCAAGAAGCCTAATAAAACGATACGATTTTGATGTATTGTTTCCATACGACATTTTGGAAGCAAATATTGAACTTTCTACAGTAATATTGTACTTTTACTCTACTATTAAAAATATCACGATACAATTAATAAAGTTTCTTCATATTTACATATTTCATTCAATGCTTTGAACATTATCTAATCATTAATATTCCTTGTTCTTTTATCTTACAAAATAAATTCTTCATGGTACAATAGCCGTTAAATAGGCCCTATTATGCTTTGTGGGATTTTCCCTTTTCTGTAGTTTGTCATATGGATTTCTGTGCATGTCAATGGTCTGCAAAGGATTCCTTTGTTCCCTCCAGATGGAATTTTCTTTCTCTTTTTGAACATGAAAGCATGGAGACATGTCCCAGAAGAGGCGCTAAATACGAACCTGAAAATGAGCAGAATGTGGCCTCTTTAATTGGCCCATGATGCTTACCACCTGCAGTTCACAGTTTATCCACTTCTTTATTACCAAAAGACTACAGACGGCAGCGATCCAGGACTCTTTTCATCCCCGCCAAATCATTTCTGTGCGGACTATCAGAGCCAAACAGAAGCCCTGTGTTAGATGTTTTCCCACAATACACTGAGAGGGGGGGAATAACAGGGAGCCGGGGTTTGTTTGTCTAAATCCAACTGTGAAGTCTGGATCCAAACACTCACTCACCCCACAACAACCCTGTTACCTTGGGTAACCCATAACCCTAACTCTAAATACATTTGAAATGATTTCACTTTTTGGTTAGACATTTGAAGAAAAAATTGGTGTGATACGCAGCTATTGTGCCTATTATTTTCTTTCTTTAAAAGAGGATAAAACCATTTTGGACGTTTATGAATTTGTGGAAATAGTTTCTAAGTTTGCATATTAAGCAAATTAGATTGTATGTGATGTTAAATGGAGTTCATTTGGAAAACATGGAAGTACATTTATTGAACAAATATATTGTATTTTCTGTTGTATTGAGTTTGCTTCTTCATTTCATAATATGGTGGAGGAAAATGTTCATATATTCATATCATTTCATGTTTTCCCTCTGTCATTTTGCTTTTGTGGTTCCTAAATTGCGTTATTTGTATTCCACATTTAACATTTGCTGCATGACAAGTGTTAATTCCAAAGGCTAAATTCTAACAAATATGGATTAAAGGAGACTTTTTGTTAGCAATAGTGTATGTGCATTATAAACCCATCCTAATCTGGTTAATGTTCCCTTCAAATAGCAGGGAAATATGGTGCCCTTGGCTTTAGACCAGGTTTTTTTTGGTTAGGTGCTCAAGCTAGCAATATGCAAAAAGACTGCCTGCCTGAACATATCTCATTTTAACATCAACACTATGTGTACATACATGGGCACAAGTATATATAGGGCCTACAGTGATACTTACACAATGTTGGCACTTAGCGTTAAAAGGACATTCTTCTGAAACTAGCTTTGACTGTTGTACTGCGCGGATGTGAGAAAGGGCGCTCTAAAATAAATATGTATCCACTTCAATGAGTCTTTCAGATTTACAACTAGATTATGAAAGTCTTTCTTTGAAATCTAGTAAAGTTCATCGGGGAAACACACAGTTTATCAGCTAAAGTCACCTAAGATCCGAGTGGAAACTTTATGATTCAGTAGGAACTCTCAGGACATTAATACATGCTCCCGTCTCTTTTTATAAATGCACATATCTCAGGCTACATGGTTTCTGTCCTGGCAGCTACCAGCTGTGGGTGAAAGTATCAACAAGACATTAATATGAGCAGACAGAAAACATAAAGCAGTCCCAGTATTTTATGACTTGTGTATAAACCCGGATTTAAACAGCGTGCGTGATGTGTTAAAAAAACCCTTAAACATAGTAAACCCTGAGCCAGATAAGGGTAATAACTTATCATTAAGTTTCTCAACTCTTATTTATTTCTTATTTTTGATATTTATGATTTATTTTTGGCACATTTTTCATTCCAGGGGAAAAAAAGGGTTTGCGAAAGTTGTTTCATTTAAGAAAAATAAATAAAATAAATATTTTTCTTTTCTTTTGAAAAAGGTGCAAAAGAAATTCTAAAATGAAAAAGGTATAAAAGATTACAAATAAATATATATAAAAAACATAACAAATATTTTTACATATTATATAAACATAAAAAGTGAAAGATACGTTTATTTTATAAATATATTTATATTTACATAAGACGTTTACGATTGTACACATTGCAGTACAATATATAACTCAAATAAACTTTATGGACATTTATTTTTTCCTCAAATTTTCTAATGAATTTAAATTAAATCAAATTGGCTGTATTGGTAAACATTTCAATAATTTATTTTGCTAAAGCATCGGAGTACACACATTTTTTTTCCCCTCTGTGTCTCGGTACCCACATGCATTAACACTGATTGGACATTCATGCTAAATTAATGTTTTGTTAGTTTTGAAATGGTTTCTGGGGAGCTCTGTAAAGAGGAAGGGCGTTGTTGGTTCCAGTCATTTCCCTTATAAGGTTTTCTGTTGCTTGTCATGTTTTTTTTTCTTTCGAAATTATTGTTTTGCTCTGATTTTAATGTATTCACCTCCTGGAAAAATGCACTTAGTGAACAGCTTAACAACTGCGAGATACAAATAAAAGTTTTTATTATTTTAAATATTGCTCACATTTCAGTTTCGAGTTGGAAAAGAAAATTAAATTGGTACCTAATTATCCTTTTTGCTGAGTTGAGTTTCTTACAGTATACTATGTCGAAATGTACTTTCCAGTTAATTAAGTGTGATAATTCATCCATGTAACTCAATGATTATTTTTGTAGTGCCTAGAATACTCCTTAATGGCACTCAACCATGAACAAGGTATGCAAATGTCTCTTTCAATAAACAATTACATTACATCACATGTTACTTGTTAGACGCTTTTATCCAAACCGACTTACATACTCAATACTCAATCAACTGTCTCTGCAGACTCCCCCCTTTTCTCCAGAATGTATTTTATAGTCTTGATGTGGATTTATACTCTATACAAACACTACCATGACATCTAGTGGGTAATCACGCTCTGTGCAAATTCTGCTCAAAAACTCCTCATTTACTGTCCACTTCAAGATGGCATCTTTTAATTTTACATAGAAAATATAGGCTGTCTAACCTAATGAGGTCAATAGCAGTGTAAGCTCCCACATTACAGGCAACAGGATGAAATGGTCAAAGGTCAAAGGCTTGTATCCCTGATGGCATGTGTAAGGGATTGGTAAAGTGTAGTGGGAAAATAGTTGAAGCCTCACTAGTTGTATATTTTGACCACACCACAAACAGTTTTGCATATATCTGAGATATAAAAATAAGTATAGAAAGATCAATCAGGGAAACATCATGTTTAAATAAGACTGTACGTGGTCAGTAGTAGCCTATCGCACGGGCTGATTCCTGTAGCATTTAATTTAGATTTGATATATTTAAATTGGACTACTTTTAAGACAATACCAATAATTGTATTATTGTCCTACAATTAATGATTTGTATAGGGAGTGGGAACAAGGCAACTGACAGCAGTAGAGGATCAATTACCCCGAAATATAGCTAAATTAACACATTTACTGATACCTGACCCCTTAAATGCATTTTACAATTTGTGGGACCTTGAAGGCCTAGCCTATTCTTTTTGTTAAAATATAAAAATGTTAGACCATTGAGACAACTTTGTGTGTTCGGATCCAAAAGAAAACCAACACAAATAAAAAACTATGGACATCCCACTATTAGGCCTATAATAAAACCACTTGTTGGACTTGATATTAACTATATTTAGGCTATTTAAAAAATAAAATGTTTTGAAACAAGGAGCGTTTGGATTTGTTATTTGAATATGGACAGTTTGGTCTTGGATGTGTTTTGGGAGAGATTTTAAGAATATATCTAGGTCTAGGTATAACAACATATCGTCAAATGTGGACTAAATTGACATTAAAACTACGAAGACTGCTCAAATATCGTATTTGTGAAACTTTGACAGTTGGAGAAGAAGCACCATTTTCCCTCCACAAGATGGCGCCCAGGTCCGCCGTTATGTTTGTTTTTTGAAGCTCCCTCCCTGTCTGAGGCTGACCTTCTTCCCGCGATGACAGTTTCCTGCAGGCTGTCCGCCTCACAGGGAGATGTGCTGAAGGGGAAGACGGGGTTATCTGAGTTAATGCTGCTCGGCATGCTGTGGACTTGAGAGGAGGAGTGATTTTTTACTTTATTTTTTAAAGGGAAGGACGAATGTCGATACTGGTGAGTGTGTTGTTTGATAAAAAAGTAGTTTTTTTCCGGCTAGTGTTTGGTTTACGCAGCTCCGATACGTGTCACTTTGCGGAGAGAACGTCACGAAAGACTCCCTTCAAAAAAATTGGGAATTAAGAGATAATTTGCTTTATTTGTAATTCTACGCACTGTAGGCAAAAACGTATGCACAATTTAGATTTAGTAGAATGTCATCTTGTATTCGGCATATATTTAATCTAGCAAAACACAATATATTTCAGTAAAACATGTACTTTAGTTAACAAATGTACACTTTACGTTGCCGTGTGTTTTGATGGCAGAAGACTGCGGAGGCAGATGTTGAAGCACTTTTAAAAGTCAAAATCTTACAGAAAATAAATTGTGTAGGTGTATTACGTTAATGCCGAATTAAAAACGATTGTCTAACATTACGATTGATATATTACGTTCTCACTTTTGAAGTAGCTACTGCTGACTTTTTCCACAGGTAACACAAATGTGCTAATATTGCAAAGGAGTTTCGTATGACGTCCTCCCATACAAGAAGGTAGACAGTGGAATAACATGTATTAATATGCCATTTGGAAATGTTTTGGAGACTAAAAGAGTATTATTTTAATGCCGTTAGGTAATATTCGGCTCTAATGTGGGTGTTATGTAGTCAACTTTTTACTGCATAGGCTACTTGTTGAAGGGGAGTTACTGTAACATGGAGCCTCAATCTGGGTTAGGCCCGATATCTATTGTAGCCTTTTTAATATACCAATAATTTAAATACTGTTAAATTGTATTTTTGGAACCTATAACATATTTGTTTCACAGGAAGTGAAATATGTTATACATTCACCCCCTGGTGTGCTGTCCTTACACTTCTCATCAGTGTTGGTGGCACTAATCAAATAACCAGTTAGTAAGACACAGAATCTCAATGGTACATTTATGAGCATCAGCAGTTGGCTTGTTTTATTCTGTCATGCTTAATGTTGTTTTATTCCTTTGGGTATAACTACAGCATGACTGTGTCGTCATTTTCTAACCTTTTGAGATAGATATCGTGCATCCTGACCAAAAGTCAAAGAAAACTTTATTGTCAATTTCTCAGAGTGTGCTACAGACAGAGAAATCCAATTGCGCTGGTTACCGTCCCAAAGAATACGAATATATACACATACATACAGACCTGAAAACCCAATCTAATATATACAGATATATGGACACATCATTAAGAGGTATACAATAAAAAAAGAATGCACAACAATAAATGTCTACAAATGATGCTTTGTAGGTTTGTAGGTTTGTTACAAGATTCAAAGATTCAAGATTCAAAGGTTTTATTGCCATATGCACAAAGCTACAGTGTAGAAATGGTAATGAAATTCTTCTGACCTGAGCTCCTCCAACAATGCAACATATATAATAAAATAGAAAATAAAAAGTAGTGCAAAAAGTCTGTATGTAAATAGAATATGATATGTACTTGTACTTGCACTTGAACAGAATATGAAATAAAATAATTTAAATTAAGACAAAATGAAATACAGTTTATTGTGTGGATAACAATTTTACATAGATAAGTATATTGCATGACAAACAGGAATGTTTATCGGGGCACTTAGCAGAGCTCAGGTGTTTTGCAGACTGTATAACTTTTCGTGTTTTTAAAATGTCTTCCAGTGGTGAAATGACTAACAGGATGGAGGGTTCTTCGGCCCCAAGAGCCAAGGCGAACGGACCCATTGCAGCGCCCAGCAGCCCAACAAGCTCCAACATCGGTCCGCCACTGTCCCCAGAAGACCTGGACGACGGGCCTCAGTCTTCTCTGACTGATGTCACCCAAATGTGGATTATATTCGTCAAGACTTTCGCCATCATCTTGCCCATCTACATCATGGGATACTTTGAGTTCAGCTTTAGTTGGGTTCTGATTGGACTCGCCATGTTGTTCTATTGGAGGAAAAACCACGGCACTAAGGACTACAGGATAAACCGAGCCTTAGCATACCTGGACCATGAGGATAAAGTATTGAAGCAGAGTGTGCCTACTTCGGATCTACCACCATGGGTAAGTCTTCCAGTGTTGTTACAGGAGTTTCAGGCTTCACCCCTCCCTTGGGCGTTCTTCCACCCTGCATGATGGGGATGTCAACATTGAGTGTCCGCCTGCCAAACTGGCTGATAGGGATAACCTGCCACAACCAAAATTTAACTAGTTAGTCTTCACTCAAATGAAATGCATGTATTTTTCTCTTAGGGAAAACCTTGGATAGCACTATCCTACTTTCTTAGTTTGAGAAAAACAGATTTCTTGAGTATGTTTCCACATTTAAAGAAATCAAAGGACGAGACAAGTACCTTGTCATTTCCTTGTTTGGGTTTGTTAGCCTTTCGAAACTCTTGCGTGTGATGTGTTGAAACTGGATTATTTAGCTGGTCTTAATTAAACTCATGACACTTGTTGTTGACTAACACTCAGCTGCAAACCTTTTGTTGGTGAAAAAGAAGTTTTTGAGGGAGTTAAGCTTGCAACAAATAGAGAATAATTAACAGTTTTTGGCAGTTGGCTACTCCCGAAGGGCCAGCAATATGAAACGATAAATTACCAACTTAATTTCTTGTCTTTGGATAATATTTCCTGGTGTTTAACCTACAAAGACCAATATGTTGGCAATCAGGGATAAAAACATGCATCATTCATCTCTAATTTCATTTGAATCTACAGGACAAAACAAATGTGGTTGCTCCTTAATGATGGTCTCATTAATAGCCTCCGTAAAGGTCACCCATTTTGCAGACAAGCTCCCCATCAGTTCTATGAACTAATCAGTTTTTTAGCATTTCCATCGTCAGAGGCACCCGAAGGTGTTGGGAGTCTTCAATGAATAATTAACACATGGCACCACAGGGTGCCCGACGCTGGCACTGGTAAAAGCAGGAGAGCCATCAAACCTGTTTTTAATGTTCACTTTCCGTGTTCTTCCCCCTTGGCGTGGTTCCCTGTGACACATTTAGAAAGCTGTGTGAAGGAATAGGAGGTCGACTTGCTTCACGGCTACAACATAGCTGCCATTCTCCGTCTCAACATGTGCAAGCTTATCCTGCAAAAAATGTTAGTTCCCAAAGTGCAAGAAGGAATGGAGAGGAGGCACAGTGAGCCAGTAACATTTGCTTGTCAGAGCTTACTTTGAAAATGATCTCTTTCGGTCCGTGTTGGCTGAGAGTACAACGCTTTTCCCACAGCCTTTTTTTTTTTTAGAGCAGGGCAATAGATAGAAGACTTTAGTTCAGTAATTGTTCCATTTATGATTTTCAAGCCTCGTTAAATACGCATAACACTTAAGTAGTTTTCAAATTGTGTTATTCTGTAGGGCCATAAAGTCAAATTGACCTGAACAATCTCTGATCTTCCTTTTTCTAGTGAAGGCCAGACGATAACACAGAATTCAGGACAAATTGTTTTCATTTTGATCGGTTGTGTGTTCGACCTATCTCTGCATTCATGATAGAAACGTAATATTGTGTAGTTCACCTTCACAAAACCAATGGTCTGATTGGATATTGGAGCTTTTCGCTGCACACATTTGCATTTTGAAAAAAGGCTGATATCTTTAAGACTACAAATATTTGTTTTAGCAAATGTAATAGACCAGTTTAATCAACATAATAAAGCCGCTATTAAGTATATGGATTTTGTTATTGCTACTCTAAAAACAAGTTTATTTATATACAAGTATTATGTTGACCTTGGTACCATAATCCGTTATTTGTAAAAGTGCCACCTTTTTAAAAGCACTCCTGCTGAGTGAATTGGAGCATTTTAAAGTGACCTTACTTTCCCAGTTAGTCTTAGAGTTTTCATTTTGACTATTGCTGGTGTTGTTCCACATTAATTTAATAGTGTCAACAATTATGTCAACAAAATGTGTAGTTGAACATCAATATTAGCAGCAACCCACACTTGATCTATCTATACCATCATATTTTATGTGGTCTATTTTTTAATTGTAATTATGAAGCATTTCATACCAGACCCTTTCAGTGACTTAAGAGATTTAGACAGTGCCTCGGTAATAAAGAGGTTCCCAGTCTGCCATAATATTTTAGTTTATGGCTGATGACGCTGGAAAAACTGTGGGAGGCTGAGTGGATGGCAGGCTGCCAGCGGGACTCAAACCCAGCCACAAAGCATCCCATCAACACATCCATTATCACACAGACCTTGAGAAACACACAGGGCTCAGCAATAGAGTGGTGCAGTGATGACGTGTTTTTGTAGGCTGACCATAACACAAGGGCTCCCTCCATTAAAACACAATGGGATTTTCCATTGGCTTTTTATGTTTTCTGATTCTGATACTGATATATTTTGTTCAGAAGGATAATCTCCACATATTAACACCACTTTGTAATTGTTGTAAATGCAATCTCCAGAAGTAAAATGCTAAACTTGGCTTTAAACAAACTACATCACGGTCACATGACACATCACCACCGCTTACCTTAAGGCGGATAATGTTCTGCGTGATGACATTTAGTCTTTGTTTTTTCCATTGGTTTTCGCTAAAATTGCAGAATATAAGCTCTGTGTCAAAAAAACGTTTATGATGCTTACACGTTTTGTTCAGCAGGATAATCTCCAAATATTAACACCACATTATGATTTCTGAAGTAAAAAGCTAACGTTATGCTATAAAGGAACTACAGCACGGTCGCATGACTACACAACACCACCGCTAAGCTAAAGGTGGCTAATGTTGGGCTATAAAGGAACTACAGCACGGTCACATGACTTCACGTCACCACCGCTAAGCTAAAGGTGGCTAATGTTGGGCTTGATAAAGGAACTACAGCACGGTCACATGACTCCACCGCTAAGCTAAAGGTGGCTAATGTTGGGCTATAAAGGAACTACAGCACGGTCACATGACTTCACAACACCACCGCTAAGCTAAAGGTGGCTAATGTTGGGCTATAAAGGAACTACAGCACGGTCACATGACTTCACGTCACCACCGCTAAGCTAAAGGTGGCTAATGTTGGGCTATAAAGGAACTAC
>NW_011334072.1:0-1394 GCF_000735185.1 Notothenia coriiceps
ACCAATGCTGATAAAGTAAACTATTTGATTTGAGTATTTATGTCTGGGAGAAGGTACTGTACCCAGTTCCTATGTTTGGCATTTATAGACTGGGCCTTCTTGTACAAGACAATTAAAAAAAATCATCAATATGGACCATTACTGTATAATTATCCTTACATTATGTTATACAATGCACCTAATAAACAAGTATGGCATTTTGAAATATGATGTGCGACAATTTTTACTGTCATTTGTGTGCATTTTGTTGTTAACTAAGATGATGTTATGATTTATGTTTTGTTAGTATGCACATGGACGCTTTGGACATACCTGGAGAAGGAAGAAATGGGTCTTTGGA
The DNA here is from genome assembly GCF_000735185.1 of Notothenia coriiceps. NCBI lineage: Eukaryota > Metazoa > Chordata > Actinopteri > Perciformes > Nototheniidae > Notothenia > Notothenia coriiceps. The sequence goes on from NW_011334072.1 coordinate 341, forward strand.
ATGACGGGAGTTAAAGACAAAAGGCGGAGACTAGTGTTGAAACTAGTGGAGAAACGATCAAGATGCCACCTTGTCCTTCTGATTAGACGGCATGTTAAGTCAGAAAGTAGCATTGATGAGTGGAGGGCATACAGGAGAGTGCTGAATAACATGGGGTACAACCACTACACCATAAAGCACCGCAGGTGGTTTGTGAACCCCCAGACTGGCAGTAATATCCAACATATAGAAAGAGCTTGGTCGACCGTCAAAGGACATGTCCGTAGACTGAGAGGAAACCGTACAGAGAGTTTGTTGGAGGAACACCTCACGGTTCTTGAATGGTCATCTTGGCTTGGCTCTGCTCACCCTGATGGACTGCTTGGACGCTTGTTCAAGGATGTACACAAAGCCTTTCCAGTCTGAGTACCATTATGTCTTACCAAGTCTTTAATTTATGTCTGAGAAAAGCTTTTATGTTTAAATATCAGTCATACTAAACAGTCATTACTTTGAGTCCTGATTTTCTCCATGTGTGAATAAAATGTTTTGCTTGGCTCTTTTGCATCTTACTTTGCATTGCATGTGAAAAATGTGTATTAGGTCAGCGTGAATGTTATAACTCATTCATAAATGGACATGTGTATTAAACTTTAAAAACAATGCACCCTTACAGTAGTTATGTTAGTGACTCATCAATAGTGATGTGTTTCACACTTTACAATAAGGCTCCCTTTTACAAATTATAAATGGTAGTAACTCATTAATAAATGGGAATGTGTTTTACACTTTACAATAAGTCTCCCTTTTGGCAGTTATAAATGTTAGTAACTCATTCATAAATGGTCATAAGAGATGCCAAGAAACATCAAGATGGATGGGGGGGAATCAACTCAGTGAACAACAGATACCAAGGATGCTGGCTGATGAAGAAGACGGAGTAAGCTAAGTAGCCAATATAAGGCTTAGCAGTACAGATAAATGTGGGCTCACTACTTGGCAAGCAACCGGTCACAGTTGCCCTGTTTATCTCATTTCTTATTAAAGCTTATTAATGATTTATAAAGTGTTCACA
>NW_011334073.1:0-1727 GCF_000735185.1 Notothenia coriiceps
ATTTATTGTCTCTACTGGGACATGTCTCCATGCTTTACTGTTCAAAAAGCTCTTTATTTTTCTCTCACTGCCTGTGCTGCAGCACCTCTTTTCAGTTGTAAAACTTACTAATTAACAACCTCTCCTGCTCTAGAGATGATGTTGCTGCACTGAGACGAGCAAAAGCAATAATGTATTGTTATGTGCATATAGGTCAACAAATGCTTAACCTATGCAGGAGGATATAAAAAAAAGCATTCACAAAAACAACATATTGCTAAGATAGGGGCCCTAATGTATGCTTCTGTAATGGCAGCTGTGACATTCATGGATCAAAGTCCACACCAGGCGCTCCCTGGACAGCTGCTCCTCCAGCATGTGTGCAATCTGTTCACTGATGAATATGTGCCTGGTGAACTTCTCTGAATCAGTGCTTACAGTCTTAATGCAGTTATTTTTCAGCTCCACACCATATCGACTCAAGTGAGAGGTGAAGCAGAGAGAAATCAAGGGGCCTTGTATGCTAACACACCAGTAAGCTAAAGCTGTAGGCACCAGAGTAGCATGATGAATTGTGCTCAGCTTTAAATGCACTGTGACACAACATATTGATTCCTCCATGACTAAGCACATTTGGGTGTCCCTGTGTGGCAGGACGTTCGGTGGACCTTGAGGCTGAGGGATGTGATAACTCTGTGTGATGCTGCGGTGCTCAGTCTTCATCATAAACACAACAGCAACATCATGCTGTCATCACTCCACAACAGTTTTAAGACCCTTATTAAGTGTGTGTGCATTCTCAGTGTCAGCCAAGTTATTTCCTTCCAGGATAGCACAGATTTACAGGCAGGTAGAGTTTGGCAAAAAGGCCATTAAAGATGGTTTGGACTGAATATCTACTTTTCTAACAGAATAAATATACAGCATATTGGAGGAAAAGAACACGTTCAACGGAATTTCCCCAATTCATTATTAATAGTCTTCTAAAAACGTCTGAGAAGGACGGATAACAAAATAGTTTTGAAACCTGCATGACCATGCTGCCTTCAGGGTATGTGGGAAGAGAGAATGTCATGACTCAGCCATTCCTGTCCAACAACATCATCTCTGACCCAAACCATGTTCTGAACAGCGAATATGAACTGCTACCATCTAATCGGAGATACAGGGTCCCACCATTCAATAAAGTCAGACTGAAGCATCCTTTGTGCATCAGTCAATCCTCACAGTAAACACAGAGCTAAATCCCAGATCAAATGCACGCTGAAGGTTCTTTGAGCAGCTTTTCTCTCACTGATTGTGCTGTTGTGTTAAATGTTTGTTGTTTGTGTTTCATGTATTTTTTAGGGCCGGGACTTTAACGCGTTAATTAAGATTAATTAATTACACAAAAATTAACGCGTTAAAAAAATTAACGCATTTTAATCGCACTTATTTTTGCACCGCGGAACGTTTCTCACTGGATGAGTTTCAGGGGTACCGATTATACTGGAGCACCAACTAACGTTCATTACTTCAGACAACAACAAACCACAGTGAACAATAGTCAAACGTGAACGAAGAAGCTGATGAGACCGCTTTGGTTGGCCCCGTGGATGGGACATTTTGTTTTAAAAAACGGACGGAGGGAAGAGTCGATAAGAGCACAGTTGTTTGCAAATTATGCAAAAAGGAATTCGCATATCACCGCAGCACATCAAGCCTCAAGTATCACCTCAATGCAAAACATATAGCAGCTAGCGTAGAAG
>NW_011334074.1:0-1838 GCF_000735185.1 Notothenia coriiceps
ACCCTGTATCAAGATTGATGCAAAACAAGTGAAGTTTGACCTTTTTAGAGAGGTTTAGAAAAATAAAGTCCAGGCGGACTCACCTCTGGGTAATTTGGGAACCATCAGTTCCATTTGACCCTTTTCACTGTAAAAATAATTGTATTACTTTGAATTATGACTATAGGTATTCATTCCATCCAAATACAACTGTTGTGAAAAAATTAAAAATTAAAAAAACATACTCTGTTATCCTCATAGGCCCCACAATGCTAACAGTGAGGCTCTGGATTAGCCCCGAGCGAAAAATGCTAACCTATTACTGCACCGGAAATCACTCCTAGCTCCCTTATTACTTATCCCAGCTGCACATCCAACACATCGTTTATGATCGTAAAGACACAGAATCTAACGGTGCCCACCTCAACACTGAAAGGTACACACTTGCAACGTTATCAACAAAAACGTAAATCAAAAGAAGTGGCGCTAGGTAGCTACACAATGCTAACGCGGCTTACCTTTGTCTTTGTCTGGTCTAAACTTGTCTTCAATGGCATTAAAACGATAAAAACGATGATGTAGTTAATCCATAGGTTAATATCCAATGTGGCTGCGTCCCCTTTGAAATGTTCTGATAATCTATAAGCAATAAAACTGCAATTCCGTTATCTGCTGTCCGCTCTGTGCTCCGTGCACTCTGGGTCCTGTAATTCCTGCTTCCTTACGGTAGTAAACAATAAATGGCGGGGGGGGTCCACTGGGGGGACCCTCGGGCTTAAGAGGTTAAGTCATTCTTATTTGTTTATCTATACATCTAGAAAATATTTGTTGGTCCATAAGAAGAAAGGAAAATCCTCAACCTGATTTCCAAAGCCCAACTTGACAGATTCAGAGAGTACGTTTTGTTCCATGAACAGTTTCAAACCCAAATATATTCAATCCACACACAGTGATGTAAAAATAGAAGGAAGCAGCTGATTCTCACATTTCAGACGCTGCAAGCAACACATGCTCTGCTGTCTACAACACATCACTCGGGCTGCTGCCTCTAATTAACCCCTTCGGTTGATTTCTTTATTCCATTTGTCATTTTTTAACTAATGCCCATCTTTGATTAACACAATATTTAAAGTGGCGCTTTAACATAAACCTACACTAATACTGTTTAAATCGTAGCATGGAGAGTATTTCTGTCTTCAAGAACAGCCTTATAAATGACTTTATTATACAAACAGTGATCAAATAATGTCCTTTTTTTTTATTCTGCAGCCTTAAAAACCGTCCTCAACACAGCGCCGTCTCATCTAATGCCTCAAAAAGCAAGCATCTTGTTTCTCTAAAGTATTGCTGATTGGATCAATAACCTTATTTAAACAACATCACGTGTAACCACTTCAAAAACCCCTCTAACTGTCTCCTGAAGACCCTGACAGAGAGCGCCCCTCCCCCCACAACAGCATCTGAGTTCCCCTGCAGCTGGGTCAGCCTCTCACTCCTTTTGTTTTGGTTTTCAAGAATCTGGGTTCAGATGACATCATTTTCTCTTCTCTCTCTGTTCTCTTCCAGGATTGGCCGTTTGACGACGGAGCCCCGCCCTCTAACCAGATCGTGGACGATTGGCTGAACCTTCTGAAGCTGAAGTTCAGGGAGGAGGCGGGCTGCTGCGTGGCCGTGCACTGTGTGGCCGGCCTGGGGAGGTGAGAGAGCAAAGGGTTAAAGGTCACCTATTATGCAAAATACTCTTCTTCATGTCTCTTCTACATCAACATGTGTCCCCTCTTCTTCATGTCTCTTCTACATCAACATGTGTCCCCTCTTCTTCATGTCTCTTCTACATCAACATGTGTCCCCTCTTCTTC
>NW_011334075.1:0-4312 GCF_000735185.1 Notothenia coriiceps
AGACAGACAGACAGACAGACAGACAGACAGACAGACAGACAGACAGACAGACAGACAGACAGACAGACAGACACACTCTCATACAAACACACTCTCTCTCTCTCACACACACACACACACACTCTCTCTCTCTCTCAAACACAGGCACACACATAAACACACACACACACACACACACACACACACACACACACACACACACACACACACACACACACACACACACACACACACACACACACACACACACACACACACACGGGAATTTTATTTCACCCTGACTGACTGACTGACAGTTGAATACACAGTCTGTCACCCGTCAGTCATGGCTGCTTATCACATCAATCTATACATTAATGCACAATTTACTATTCACAAAGTTTTTCCAAATTACAAAATGTTTAATCTATATTTAGCTTTAACTCTTTCAATGCTTCTTTAGTAGGGTCAATTCCATGTTAAATCTTAAAGGACATCTATTTCACTTGATTATTAATACATTTGTTTCAACCCTAAATCTCCTATTATAGCACAACAAATTACATTTGTGGCAAATGGGAACTGCATAAAAACAATAGCATATTCATTGGATGTAAAATTCAGAATATGACAGTAAAAAAACATTTTTGTTAATCGCTTTAACATCTAGCAAGATTCCATTGTCAAACCATAAGCTACAAATCAGGGACTTTTATTTGTATAACATATCCTTATTAATTCAGATGAAGTATCTTTTAGGATTTAAATAATGTTTAAATACTAATGCACCATCTTAAAGAGCTTGCCTATGGAAGTCAGCCAGCTTTATTGAGAATTTGTCAACAAAAAATGTAATTACATTTGACCGAAAACTGCCCCCAATGGATTTAAACACATCTACATAGAAAGCATAACATTAAACAAGGAAACAATACCATTTTATAATAAACCATATCTCAAAAGTATCACTCAAGATATTTAAATCCTTAAGATATAAAAAAAACATTCAATATTTTAAAAGATAGACATTTTATTTATACACTGAACGGACACAAGGCAAGGCAAGTTTTATTTAAATAGCAACCTTCAAAACAAGAAAACATTAAGAGCATTAAGAAAAATGGAATTTGAAAACAGACATTAAAAAGCAAAGAGAATACAATAAACATGAATAACACGGGTATCAAACACATGAATAAAAGTTACAGTGCAGTTTAAGATATGAATAGTTCAATTAAAAGCAGCGTAAACAGAAAAGTCTTCAGCCTGGATTTAAAAGTAGTAAGAGTTGCAACGGACCTGCAGGTTTCTGGTAGTTTGTTCCAGATATTTGGAGCATAATAACTAAACGCTGCTTTACCATGTTTAGTTCTGACTCTGGGGACAGAAAGCTGACCCGTCCCTGAAGACCTGAGAGATCTGGATGGTTCATCATTTAACAGGAGGTCAGAAATGTATTTTGGGCCTAAAGCATTCAGTGCTTTATAAACCAGCAGCAGTATTTTGAAATCTATTCTTTGACAAACAGGAAACCAGTGTAAAGACTTCAGAACAGGAGTGATGTGATCCACTTTCTTAGTGTCAGTGAGGACTCGAGCAGCAGCGTTCTGAATCAGCTCCAGCTTTCTAATAGATTTTTTAGTGAGACCTGTAAAGACACCATGTTGGAGAAAATACTGTTGTCTCCTCTTTGGGTTTGTTTTAATGCACTGATATCATGTGTGATTCTGAACTGTGTACTGTGCAGCTGCCTCTTTATGATAGGAGGAGGCAGGGCATTTCAGGTTGTTGATCTTTATGAGGAGACAGACACATACTTGTTGTCTCCTACNTAGTAGGCTTTAGTAACTGTTTTAATGTGACTGTTGAAACTCAGGTCAGAGTCCATGACTACACCTAGATTTCTGGCTTTATCTGTTGTTTTGAACATTGCAGACTGAAGCTCAGCACTGACTTTTATTCGTTCCTTGTTTATGACCATCTTTGTTTAATTGAACAAAGTTCTGACACATCCAGTCATTGATTTGTTCAATGCCTTTACTCAGTGTTTGAATTGGATCATAGTCTCCTGGTGAAATGGTTATGTAAATCTGTGTTGTTTGCTGCATAGCTATGGTACTGTACCTTTACCATTTAGTCAAATCACTTATTTTGTTGAATTCATTTGAGACTCCCTGGCTTGTACCATGTTTCTGTTATATTGTTTTTGCAGGGCAATTGTTGTAAAACCTTTTGGTTATAAATAACGTTAACAAAAATGTCTGCATGTCACTGAATTACCACAGCATCATCTCTCTGCCATTACCCTTTGTGTTCCTACAGTGGGGGACGAGGAGGTCAGTTCAATAGGCCGAGGACTGTGTGTGCTGCTGGGGATCTCAGTGGAGGACACCCAAAAGGATGCTGACTACTTGTGAGTGTTTTTTGGGGGGGGCTTACACCACAAACAGAACTCTGGACTGGATTTGAAATCACTTTTTAGAGACTTTCACCAGAACAATAGTGGTTGCACTGATAAGTTTGGAATTATAAACAGATAAGTGGTATATCAGCATGGACTTCTTTTAGTTGACCAATCACAACAGAGTCGTCTAGCTCATTGTTTTTCAAAGTGGGGGCCCCGGGTCACGCAAAGTTTGAGGGAAAGGGGAACTTTTTTTTTTTAAAGTTACATTTTTTTCTTCTTTAGATGTTATTAATAACTGCATATCTATCAATCTATGTGTCCTTTGATGCCAATCTTTTAATATTTTGTATTTATTAACATATATATATATTTTTTTTAAATCACATGACCGCCCTTCAAGCCAATCAGAATCAAGCTGCCTGCCGCTACTGAGAGTGAAACTGAGTATCTGCTCAGCTTTTGGAGCAAGTGAGAGCTGGTGAATTTTCGCTCTGCAGCTGGATGAGAGTACGGATGTAGCAAATATTGTTGTTTATATATATGAATATAAATATGTTCATTGTTAATATTACTGTTGAATATTATAAAGGCATAAGTAGCTTTCAAAAATGCTAAAAATATAGGTTAATTGTTCATATTACTGTTCAAAAAATTATATAATATTATAAAGACAGAAATCACTTTAAAAATGCTTTAAAAATATGTTTACTGTTGATATTACTTTTTAATATTGTGTCAATAATGTTTATAACAGAAGACACAATGCATGTAATGAATGACAAACAAAAGATAAATAAAAAAAAATGTTTAGAAGAATAACTGATTATTAATATAAGTATATATTAAGAAAATGTATTAAGCTGTATGATTCATTTGTCAAATTTTCCATCATAATGTACACATCATTAAAAAAAGAATTGCAACAGGGGGGTCCCCGCCAGAGGATAATGCTATATAGGGGTCCTTGGCATGGCAAAGTTTGGTAACCCCTGCTCCCAAAGTGGGGGTCGCCAGATGATTACAAAATAAAAATGGAAAACTAATAAAAAAAAATTTGATTAATATTTTTTTTTTTCGATTATTCTTAATAATAACGTTTGCATAGACATTTTTTTCTTTGACAATCCACTAGCGCAGTGTTTCTCCAACTTTTTTTTTCCTGAAATTAATTAGTTATTTTGGGGGTCGCGGGCTGAAAAGTTTGGGAACCCCTGCCCTAGAGGACCATAATCATACTGTTAAAAAAGGCTATAGTGAACAAACACAAAAATCGTTAGGATGTAAAAGGGGCCGTCATTAGTCACCATTTTGGGGAACATATAACTAGGCCAAATTCATCAGCAACATAGTCGAATGTAATCTATGCTGTGTCTGTAAAGTGCAAGGTCATACTGTAAGTGTGTGACTGAGAAAAAGGGAGATAATGTTGACACAATTTATCTCTAGATCTGAAACCAAGTGTTACCGGGAGCCTGGCAGTTGAAGACTTCAGGAGCGAAGAGGCAGCGCCCGGTCTCCTCTGCGATGAAGGCGTAGTCCAGCTGACTGAGGCCGCTGACTGCAGACAGGAACAGGTTATACAACCCGGCCTGCCTGGCTCTCACCTGCACACACAGACACATGTTGTACTGACTGGAAGAGGCTTTGGGATGTTAACCTCCAACACAAGATTTATCCATGTACAAACTAGAGAGGAAGCCTCACATGAAAGTCAAACAGAAAGAAAAAGATCTTCTGTCCATCTGATTTTTATACAAACACTCCAGACGAGCATGAGAACTGTAAGGTACAGATGATGACGTGCAATGTGTTGGAGCACAAGCCAATAGAAGTGCAAGTGTAGAATCGATTGACAGCTTTAAAGTGGACCTATCATGCTGTATTTGAATAATATAGTGTAGGACCATACCTATATAAGGCATATTT
>NW_011334076.1:0-7737 GCF_000735185.1 Notothenia coriiceps
GTCGCTTTGGATAAAAGCGTCAGCTAAATGCAATGTAATGTAATGTAATAATTAATTGAGTAGTTTTAAGAATGTTTCATAACACAAAGCATTTTCCTTAAGGTAACTACAGTTTTGTTTTTAAATACATGTTTTTTTCTTCCTCCAAAGTGAAAGTTCTGGAGAAGCATTTTATATGACAATAGCTAAATTATGAATGTATCTGGCGATGGAGGTGTCCTTACTCCAGTTTGATCGGACTGGAACAGATAGACACGATCTCTGCTAATCTGATCAGATGGTCATGTTCCAAACAGCTCTCTCTGACGCTGGAACAGAGGCAGAATATTGGAGAGAACAAACAAAGAAAGTCAACACGAGGACAACATGATACACTGCCTAATTGAGGCATGCAATTCAAAATGAAACCTTTGAACCACCATGTAAGACAACAAAGAAATGTAACAGTTATTTTACTCTAAAGTCACACATCTGAACTATCCCTATATTTGTGAACAAAAAAAAAAGCCTCTGCATAGTCACACAGTAGAAACCTTTACTCTTAATGTTTGTGTGTTGGCCTACCTCAGCATTTTCACAGAGCCTTCACATTGTGTGAACCAGATGAGACACTTCTGCTCTGCTCCCAAACTATCATTAACATGGACAGAGACAGTAATGAATACTTTGTCGATTTTTACAGTTGTTAATGCTATCAGCTGTTATTTCAATTTCTTATTTTGTTTGCTCTTTATTAATAGATTTTTACAATACAGAGACGTACCTGACTTCCCCACCGCTGACGTGGTTACAGTTGCACAGAGCGCTGACCACATCCAACACGCCCTGCTGAGTCAGGCCATTGCCGCTCAAACTGTGGATGAAGACACATTAAAGAGCAGAAAATATTGTATTAAAAAAACATTACCATCATATGTATGTAACTATTGTCTACTAGAGTGACTTTGTTGTTTATTCCTATATTGATAATTAAGAGTAAAAGAAAAGCAATAATAAGTATTTCCTTTATTTTAAGTTTTTTGACACTTTTATGTATACTAAAGCAGAACATCTAAGTTGAACAATAAGCTTTACAATCAAATGAACAATATATAAATAAGACAATGGGAGAAAAAACTGGATTCAACATTTGGAAAAGGATACTAAACTACTAAAAAATTATCATATTATTATAATGATCATGTTATTTCGTAGTATCCTTTGCTACAGCCCTTGATGCATGTCTTACAAAGTATAATAAAGACGATTAAAAAAGTTGACTGGTAACAGGGATAAAATGATTTCCCATATTTTCTATTGAAACCAAGATTGCTTTGTTTTCTTGTATTGGTTACACATTAATATATAAAATGGTAGACATCAATATTTCACAAGCACATCTTACTTCACATAGCTGGTGATTTTAAGCGTTTGTAGGGAATCCAGAAAGCGCTTCACTCCTTCATCTCCCAGTTGGTTACTTGATAAACTGCAGGCAAAATAAAGAATATCTCAGCATCCATACCAATATCAAGTACTGCTACAGGTGTGTGTGCTGTTTATGGTTGTTCACTAACGTATCTGCAACACTGGGTTTGTGTGTGAGTTCTGTTAGTGGAGCATACTTCAGGTTGGACAGATGGGGACCCCGCTGTAGGATCTCGAGCAGTCTCTCCAACTCATCACCTTTCAGGCTACAATGAGTTAACCTGTGTGAAGACAGACAGACAGACAGACAGACAGACAGACAGACAGACAGACAGACAGACAGACAGACAACATGAGCACTTTAGAAGGATAGTAGGCTACTGACTGTTTGGACTGACATGGTACCACATTCAGTGTATTGCTGTTATTTATTGAAAGCCACCAGACTCCATTGACAAAAAAGTAATTTAACTGTGAAACATAAGGGAGTTGCACGCCTCCCACTGCCTTGATTGGGTAATTGTTTGGTCTTATTGAGGGATTTATTCAATCAGAACTAATGAAAGTCACACAAAAAACTAACAAACAAACTAATCTACAGGAGGAGGCTGCTGTAAGCCACTAATTCTGAAAGGTAAAATGACTGTTTTTGTCAACTGAGTCTGGTGCCAGTGCATTAAGTAATATATTGACTATGGACATTTACCTCATACAACCCCTCTTCAAAACACCCAAATATAAAAACAGGCTCTGGTTAAAACCAGTTGAGCCCCAAGCCTGTTTTTCAGGCCTCATACTCGAAAAGGACATTCCCAGAGCAATTGACCATATCTTCCCTTCTAAAAGGGTTAAATTAATAATATGTTTTCTTAAAGCAATGATACACCTGTGAGTTGGATGTAGAAGAGTCAGAATCAATATAGATCTTTTTTATTTTAAAGTAAATTTAAAAAAAACATGACTTATAGTGAAAAACACCCTTGAATGATGGGATAGTAGACTAAAAGCTTTAGGAATCCAAACTATAATAAGTACCCTGTATCAAGATTGATGCAAAACAAGTGAAATGTGACCTTTTTAGAGAGGTTTAGAAAAAAAATACACTTCTGGGGTCATTTGGGTCGATTTTCCATATCTCTGGCCCCCGTCGGTCGATTTTGATGATTGACACCTCTTTTTAACCGTTAGAGCCAATAGAATCGAGGGGAAGTTCCTAAAATCCATCTAAACATTACCCATTGGTGAATGAGTGATGCGCAGCCAGCATGCCCCAGAACCGGAAGCTGTCATACACTCTAGTAGCTATTGCAGCTATGATGAAATCTCTGTTATTGACAAAAAATGGAATGATGGATTATCAGTAATAATTTCAAAGTAACACAGACCCATTGGATTACCCTATGGATTAACCTTCAGCCGTGTTTTTATCATTTTAATGCCATTGAACATAGCTTTTGATCAGAAAACAACAAAGGTAAGAAGTTTTTAGCCGATTTGGCTCCGTAAAGCTAGTTTTGTTGTTGTTGTTTGTTGTCGTTTCGCCACGAGTTCTGATCGCTCAGTGATGATACTTATATGCCTGGAATCTGTGAAATATCAACTTGCTAATCGATATCTTGTTTGTGCAGATCCGATAAGTAATGAGGGAATTTTAACGTGAGTTCTGTGCTAAGTGCGTTAGCATTTTTCCGCTCAAGGCTAATTCAGAGCCTTTGTTATTACCCTTATGTTTTGTTTTGCTAAAAATGGTTAATATTGTCTGATAGCTGAGTTTCTTCCCGTTAAGTGGATATGACACATTCATAGTTTATTAAATGTTAAGAAGCCCTCAGACGCTGTTTCTAGCCCCGTGGGGTTTAACTGTGAAAGATATTCTCAAAAACTGATCACTAACCTTACTAAAACTAGACATGCAAAGTAAACAGCTCTTAAGGAATCCAGTGTTCTTAACTGGGCTCTATTATCTGCAAAGGCAAAAATCTTAGTGCTTACACTTAAACTGTTATTTCTGAATTAGATCGTTTTTTTAACAACCCTTTTTTCTGTAGAGGAAGTAAAGAAACCGTAACTCAGGATGTATTTGTTGTTTGAGGTGCATTATGACTCAGCAGCTTTAAGAAATGCAGAAACCATTATTTTCCACTTTACTCTAATGCATTATTTTCACAAAAGCGGGCGGGGCAGTACTTTTGAAGTGACGTTAGCACCCTCATACTATATTTTTCTAGAAAACCCCTGCAATAGGAATTGCATTAAAAATAAATTGCTGATGTCTGACCTGCAGCTGGCTTCTTCTGCTTTCACAATGCCAAAACAGATGAAGGATTCACTCTGAGGCCTGAAGAAGAATTCAAAGAATTATTTTTTTTAACAATTATTGCAAAACATTTTTATGACTAATTATAAACCATGTGGATACAGATGCAAATGTTACCTGAGCTCCACTGATGTGACCCGCTGACTGACGTTCAAACATCTGACCAACATCACTGCTCCAGATGTGGACATGATGCTGTGGCTGACACTGAAGAAGAAGAGGACAGAGTTGATTCAAATGTAATGAGAAGGTGGTAATTGTTGATAATACAATATGAATATATATAAAAAGACAGCTTTTAACTGCTGACGTTGCTAGTGGCCACAATCAGAAAAAAGCCTTACACCCACTTACCATAGTATTATGTTGTTTTTTTACTTTTGTTAAAATAAAAAACAAAAATTGTTTAATTGACTGTTTGAGTTTCCCTTTTTTCATTTGATAAAAGGGCACCTGGGAACCACAAATGTTGTGGATATGACAAATGCAGACTTGACATTGAGTTTCACATGACAAATCTAAACAAACTGAATACAACTAGATACATTTTTACCAACACACACAAAACCATCCACACTAATTCATTTATGTGTGTGCCTTACTTGAGTCTCTGCAGTGACGTCATCTTGGGCAGACACTTCAGCAGATTCTCTATAGCCTCGTCTGTCAATGAGCTGTGAGACAAACTGAAACGTTCTATTATTATTTACCTGTTTGGTCAAAATCATAAATTATATTATATGGATGCAGAGTATTATAACTTACTCTAACTCCAAATGAGAGCGACAATACGCTAATTGTCTGCAGAGCGTTGTTACATTGGATGGCAGGAGGCTGCTGTTGTTTATCCTGAATTATGGGTAAAGAGGGTTAACATGAATTATTTTGTATGAACCATGAAACTTCCCCCTCTTAATAACTGACATTAAGACATTTTGTTTGTATTACACATTTTAGGAAACTGCTTAAATATGCAAATAAGGCATTCTCTTATTAAATATTCACTAATTTGCATCTATTTCCAGACCAGGAATCTAAATACCGGATGAAGGCAGATTCAGGATTCAGTTTATATTTTGTTTTAATAGTAGAAAAGGGTTATTTGAACAGAACATGAACGCAGCAATAGCAAGTGAACACAGCAGTGCAGCAGCAGCATAGCGAGGTAGAGGCAGGAAGACCTGGCAGCTTAAATAGAGCGCCATGTTTAGGAGAATGTGTGTGGTTGGTTGTAAGAGGGACGAGGCGCGTCACGTGTTAATGTATCATTGGTGCTCGAGTTGACTGCCTGAACTAGCTCGCAGGCTTCGCCCCATTTGTGTTCCCTCCCGAAGTGGATGATTTCCTTACATTTCAATTTCCAAGTAATGGCTTACATTGGATTGTTTGTGAATTAAGAAAATAACATTTGTGTTTTCCCTAAAATCTTCTCTATGGGCTTACTGTACCTGAACGTCTTTAGGTGCTGTTTGTCTTTCCTAAAAGGAAAAAAACAACATATAATTAGCTGACAAATACAAATGCAGAGACTGTTAAGTTTTATGTTGTGTTAGTGTTACCTTTTGTCAGGGCAGAACTTCAGGATCACCTGCTCTCTGTCTCCGCCACTTTAAAACCAAAAGGACATTTTCCTATTAACAATCAGCACACCAGTTTATAGTCTCCATTGTCTGCCCAATCAAATAATTTTGAAGCAACTGTGTATGGCACAAATATTAGTATTGTATAAACAGTAATAACTATAAACGATTAAGCATCTCTGTCAGCTGTTGCATTTCTATCTCTTAGCGCGCTAAGCTGGGGAAACAGGTGCTCACTCTGTAGCTGCTCTAATGAAATGTTCTCCAAACAGTAGGCTACCTGATGTGTATTTGTGTTAAATTGTTATGAGAGCACAAAGCACCAGCCAGCAGTGCCACTCCTTCCCTGCCAATCCCATTGTTACTGGCGCTGTAAAACACAAACAAGAACAATGAGCCAAGGGGGGGGGGGGACATCATTCAGCTCTAAAATAAGCCATTCATAACGGATAATGCCCTCGGGTAAACGTGGTAGCTGCCAGCGCTGGCACACTTAGTCTGAAACCTGTTTGGTGAGAAAATAACTGGCCCGCCTGCCAAACCACCAAGATTAGATCAGCACAGCGTGACAAAGCACAGAGCCTCATCTTTCATTACCGTTTAAAACAAGGTACCTCCTTTGTATCAAATGCAAATTAGCCAAACTGTTAAATTCATGACCTCTGTAATTGTTATTTACCTTTTTTTTGTTTATAGCACATCCATCTGTTTGCAATCCAAATATTTACATATTATTACAATAAGCAGTATTTTATTCGATTGGACAGTTTGCATTCTGTTGTATAATGTTCTATTTTACATGTACACAGTCTATTTATTTCTGCTTTTTTACCTTCACCATTGGACTGATTTCTGAATAGATTTGAATTGCTAACAACAACACTAGAGCTATTGTGCATATACCAAATAAAGCCTTTAAATATTTGAATCTGAATCTTTAAAGGTTTGGTATAGAGATCATGGGGACTGTTGGTAAAGTAAAGTTTTTTTATTGTTATGTATCTTTTGTGTGTGAGTCTTACTTCACTTCCTGGATGCTATCAAGACGAGGCAGGACCTCCAACAGCTTCTTCAGACCCTTTTTGCCTAAACAGTTGCTGGACAGACTGATAAGACAAAAATGTGGGAATGAACACTAGTCAGAGAAAATGAAGTATAGTCATGTCAACGAAAAATAAATAAAAATAACAATTAAAGTAGGGAAACATTGGGGGTTGAATGA
The DNA here is from genome assembly GCF_000735185.1 of Notothenia coriiceps. NCBI lineage: Eukaryota > Metazoa > Chordata > Actinopteri > Perciformes > Nototheniidae > Notothenia > Notothenia coriiceps. The sequence goes on from NW_011334076.1 coordinate 6,527, forward strand.
GGTATTTATCCATTGACAGTTTGTATATATTTATTTATTATATATTTAGAATATTTCCACTGCCTCTTGCAACAGTGAACTGTTGCCATTATATCCTACTATCATTAAGTTAATCCCAACAGACTCCAGTGACAAAAACAGTCATTTTAACCCTCTCAAGGTGCTGTTCAAACGTTGCCTCAATCTGATAATACTTTTTTTGGTTGGCATTTTCCTGAAAATATGTTTTGCTGCTGCCCCTGTCAACATCAACACATTGCCTAGCTGCCATGCTGTTACTTTTAAGTAATTCATTGAATATGGATAAGTACCTGATAAAACCCCACTTAAAAACAAGCCAAACCAACCCTTTGAATAAACCAAGAAAACTAGGATTTTGAGCCCTGCAAAAATATCCTAATAATAGCATTGTACATTTTTAAGCAAATGTCAAACCTGTAGACCAGAGGCCTGTACTACGAAGCTAGTTCAACCTAACCTGGATATGTTTGAGTTAGCCGGTTGGCCTAACCCAAAACATACGCGCTCTCGCTAAACGGTACTACGAAGCGGGTTATCAAGTGGATCGCTCAAGCCAGCCGTGCCCTATCTCGTTAGGTGCGCGTTCACATGAAAGTTGTGGTATTTGGAGCATTCGACCAATCACAAACACGGAGAAGCGTACTGACAGCGCAGTGTCATACTTCCTGAATGAAAAGTCAACTATAATATTAGACATATGAAGAAGTTAAACTTTAAACATCCATGACTTAAACACTTTATCCAGGATAAAAGCCACATAGCTGCACCTGCAAGGTGAATACAGCTGGTAAAAGAAAAAGTGTTTGAATGCGTACATTAACAGGTTTATGATATCACTGCCCCATCTAAGACACGAGTTGATCTGACTTTAATTACATTTGACTCGAGTGTTTCGTCAACTTAATGTGTTGCTTAAAATAATACTTCTGCATACAGCAGGCCTATGTGAGACTGTGAGTGTTACACGGCCAGATACGGCTCAGCAGACTCAGATAAGGAAATATATGATACATTATGATGTGATATGCCGCGGACTGTACTTAATGTTACTCTGATCCGGTTACTTATGTTGTGGCAGATATTTAAGTAAGCTTTCTTAACGCTAATGTTTATAATAGTCAGATTGCTCTGAAGATGGGAGGTGATATTCTATTAATGTTCACGTTCACACAGTCGGTGATTTTTGCCGG
>NW_011334077.1:0-2447 GCF_000735185.1 Notothenia coriiceps
AACGCTGCTTGCTTTCACCAGTTTATTATTGATTACTCTCATTTTACATCTTTACAGTATTGACGAGTTTAAAATATCCACGACACTCTATATTATGTTCATTATTCAGTCATATTTTCCAATTATATGCTGATGAAACTGGGCTGTATGTGCCTGTCAAACAAAAAAACTGGACTTAATAGTCTAAGTTCTGATACAACATTTGGATAACAATTCAAAGATTTTTGGCTTGACATGAACAACAGTCTGATCAAATAATAGGAAATCTAAACAACTGTGGGACTGCTTAAAGCGTACGGCAAAGAATATGAGTGTTACATTTGATAAGACCCTTCTATTTTGTCACGAGATCAAATCAATTACCAAAACTGCTTTTTGCCGCCTACACAAAAAACCTAAATGGTATAATACAGGGCTAAATCAACAGCTTCAGGACTTTTTCCCATTGTATCTAAGCTAAAAGGAGACAGCCTGTTAAGGCCTTTTTTATCCACATTTTAAAAATATGTTTTCCCTGTCCTAAACGTAGGGGGTCAGAAGGAGAGAAAGTGCTGCAGCGGACCAATGGGTCCATTTGGGTATGGGCACGTCACTGTACCCAGGAAGAAAACAATGGAAAAAGAGAAATCTCCAACGAGGCGTTCTGGGGCAGCATAGACAGGTCTTTTCTGTGTTGGAGTTTTACTCGCTACAGGGTGTACTTTGAGGGTTTGTGACTCCGCAGACCGTTTACATGCAGAAAAATCTACATAACACACAAGGGGACGGGTAATAACCGGAAAAGCATGAAGTGGGACCTTTAAATTAGACGGTTATAATGGATTTTCAGCTCCTGTTCTTGAAAGCACATTAAACATGTGTACAGGCTATATACTGTATTCAACTTTACAAATGTACTTTGTGTAAGGTGTTGTTAGCACTAATTCAAATGTACTGGACTGAATCATCAACACATCTCTAGGGCAGATATACCTTGTGGTGCTCATTAATAACGGCCGTGCCTAATGTGAATTTTGTTGACAACCTCGAGCAAACAATCACAAAATCCAACAGCTGAGCGACCACGCACGTCTCAAGAGTGACTTAACAAAGCTCCATAATGCAGGCGAGTGAAGCCAGATGAAGCCATCCCTCAACGAGAGCTCGTCCCAGGATTACATCCCCTCTTGCTGGGAAGCATTTAATTTTTTCTTTCGGCACAGTGACACTTCAATCATTTTCCCTGTAATTACACATTATTAATGTTATGAAATTTGGCAAGACAGAACCTTGGATGCTGTGACACAGTTATCGACATTAGCCTGTGACGCTTCTTTCCTATGGCTTCAATGAGAAGGCTGGGCCCTAATTATGGTCCGATTATGGTTTTTATCTCGGAGTCTGAGTGGTACCGCTGACAGCACATGGACACAATTCCATACTCTGTTTCCAAATCTAGGAAGCTCAACATTTTCATCATGGTAGAAGAATTAGAGCTTTAAAGACATGTTATAAAGGTTTTTGTACATTTCAATGGTCTGCAAAATTCAAAAACCTAAATTGAAAGGCTTTATTGTCATACGCAAGTATATAAATGGCAATGAAATTATTCTGACCTGAGCTCCTCCAACAATGCAACATATATAATAAAATACAAAAATACAAAATAGTGCAAGAAGTCTATATACATGTAAATAGCAAAGGCAAAATTCCCAAATTTCCCCTGCCTGACACGTTTCCATTGGACTCCTTTGTTTTCTTTCGTGACATCACTATGTAACGCTTGCACTCCTATTCGTTAGTTCTTCAACACATTGTACATTATTTGCTAAGGATCGGGACTCCTCTAAGTGGTTGAACATTCACAACAGAGCAGGCCAGCTAACCAATCAGAGCAGGGCTCTGATTTCAGACAGAGGGTGAAAAGAGGTAGGCCTACTGCAGCACAGGCAGTGTGACAAAAATTGAAAATGTTTTAACATTAAAGCATGGAGACATGTTACGGTAGAGGCAAAAAATACAACTATGGACCAACCCTAACCTTAAAGAGCAACTTGCAGGTTTTTTTTTTAATAGGTTTATGCCTAACCTTGCCTGAAAATTAGAATTAAAAAAGTTAATGCAGGATTTGATATTTTTTACAAGACATAAGGGCAGGAATTCAGAGGAAAAGGAGCCGTTTTGAGCTCTGCTACTAAAAACCTCTTTTTTTTAACGTCAAACACGTCATATTACGTCACATGGGGGAGCAACTTTCTCCGACTCCTTCTCTGCCCAATCCGCGGTAGTAGTTTGTAGTTGGTTTGAGCGGTTGTGATTTAGTGAGCTGGTATTTTTTCGGGAATTGTACATTGCATTTCACAATTTTTAATCATGGTGGGCTTGTGTTTGTGCAGGTTGCACAAACTCAAGACTGTCAGGGCATCGAGTCCACAGTTTCCCTCACGGGAAAAGGACCGGAGCTAGCG
>NW_011334078.1:0-4429 GCF_000735185.1 Notothenia coriiceps
CACAGAGACAGACACACACACACACACACACACACACACACACACACACACACACACACACACACACATACACACACACACACACACACACACACACACACACACACACACACACACACACACACACACACACACACACACACACACACACCATTATTGAATCAATAAAGTTAATGTCTCTGTGCAGAAGTAGATTGAAGGAGGCTGAAGTCTTCCATTATGTTTTTTTAAAGGGGCCCTCTCTTGTTCATTTTCAGGGTTAGAGTTAGGTTAGCTTTTTTTCTACATATGACCTTCACAACCTGTCAAAACCAATACATCCAAGTCTGCTTCCTATCGTCAGGACTGAGGCTCATTAGAAACATCATCCACGCATGCTGTGAGAACAGATGGGACCAATTTCTGTTTTTGAGGATACTGGCTAAAAACAGACACCTTATTACAATTAAAACTAAAATACTTCATGTGTTAAAGCTGTTTTGCTGCCTGAGGTCTTAGTTGTTTTCTTGTGGTTATTAATAAGGGTGTAAGTATACATCAAAGTGCATTGATTCTATGATTAAGGATGTTATGTCATCATGCAGAGTGAAATGATCGATACATCTTTAATGTGCCACCATTCATCTCCATTTGAATCGGATCGAAATTGAGGCCGACTGTGACGTCAGAACAAATCAATATAATCAGTAATCTATATTCTATAAAATTGTAATCTAGTTATTTAGATTTCTGATATTTGAGTTGGCCTATAAAACCGTAGTCACCCTGATTTTATGGATGAATAAAATAAATGATGGCTAAAGCTAACAATTGATCAATCTGTTGGTTATTTTCTTTACTAACGGTTTGCTTTGAAACAGTCCAATAAAGGTAAAAAATGTCCCAATGTAACATCTTCACATTTCATTACGTTGGTTTTATGAAAGACTTAGATGTTTTATTGATTGACAAAATAGTTATAAATTCATTTTCTGTTAATTGTTTTATCATTATATCCATTTTGACGTGAATATGTAGAAAATATAAAATTGTACTACTCAACATCATTATGAGGTAGGATAGGCTATATAGATTCTTCAGCTTCCTCAAATCAATAATGCAGCCGTTATCCCTCTTGGAAAGGACCAATCAATCAATCAATACATTAATCAATCAATAAATACATATCATATCATCACATTTATATAACAGTGTTTCCATTTAACATGTAAACATACGCCCCTCCCACACATGAAGGCCCCCCATCCGCTCAAACACACACACACACACGCACACGCACACACACACACACACACACGCACACACACCTCCCGCACCCCCTCCGATGGTTCCCCGCACACCGGCCTCTGCGCTGCTCTCCCCGCCTCCCCGCACCTCTTCCCCGGCCTCACGCTCGACGCTCCCCCCGCTGCATCATCGATGTGCCACATTTACATTCTCCACGAAGCGCGAGCCACATTACCCGCGAGGACAGCTCATATCTTTTTGGGGATACAGCTGACGAACCATGACAGCAAAATATTGCAATATCACACAGAGGAAGATAAATCATGCTCAGACTAAATTATATAAATGAATAAGAACAATGCAGGGTTAGATCTGGCCTCTGCAGAGACGCATCACCATTATTATAAGGATATTATATCATTAAAGCCCCCGAGATGTTGGGATAAGCAGCAGCATTTGACAGGCGTTGAGAGGCCCTGTGTGCACGAATCCAAAATGACAGAGGGAGGTAAACAGAGACAAGATTACCCGAACATCCCCCCGAGGAAGGATCCGGACGCTTTGACCTTCTTGTCGGCCTCAGCTATCAGCTGCATGGCCTCCTTCTCTTTTCCGGAGTTATCCATGTCTGGGTCTGCCTCTGGAGGAGAAGCTGGAGGAGTTCAGGCCGATGTTCCGCAGTGGAGAAGAGGAGCAGAGGAGCAGAGCTGTGGAGGAGGAAGAGGAGGAGGAGGAGGAGGAGGAGATGTGTGTCTGCTGGGGTGCTGATGCTGAGGGGCTGCAGCTCTTTTTCTACGGAGAGAGAGGAAGGACATCCGGGAATCATTGCTGACATCTGCTGGAGAAGATAGGGGAGTGCAACTGTGTGGTGCAAAATTATGACAATCGTAAATAGCCTTTACCCAAAACAAAGGCTTATATCTGACATTTGCATTCAAAAAAGAATAAAGTATTTTCTTTTGTCTTCAACAGTTGTGGATCCTTAACAATGATGAAAATAACAATATATATAAATGCCATCTCACTGCAGGAGAAAGTGAGGTGCAAAATTATGACAATCGTAAATAGACTTTACCCAAAACAAAGGCCAATATCTGATATTTGCATTAAAAAAAGAATAAAGTATTTTCTTTTATCTTCAACAGTTGTGGATCCTTAACAATGATGAAAATATCAATATATATAAATGCCATCTCACTGCAGGAGAAATCTACCGAGGGCAGGGGCGTACTGGGACTACAAATCAGCCCGGGACTCTCGACCGGCCCACCTCGGTACCGCAAGTAATCATGGGGGGGGGTGACTGAAGGTATCTGTATAGACAGAGTATCTAAAGAATGCACAATATTAAATATACCATAGAGTACTCCATAATACAAATATCTACTAGTAAACAAATATTAACATATGATTCTTTGTACATTATAAAAGTGTGCAAGTATTTTTCTTTATAGCAGTGGTGAGATGTTGCCCAAACCAAAGACACATTTCTACCTTTTGCACAACTAAATTAAAAGTAAAGATTTGCTTCTTCTTTCAAAAATGTTATTAACTGTTTTTATAAATAAAAATGCCATCTGTTGGAAGCTATTGGGAATGCCACGGTCTTGTCCAATGTCACTTACCTCTACTGGTTTCTGGTCATGAAGAAAATATTTGTCCAGGTTTATTCGCTTATAAATATTTGTTTGCCTTTCAGGAAACTCACTGTCTCAGTTTACATGGAAACGTTTTTTACGTCAATCGCAGTCTTTACAATAAAGACATGTTTAATATCTGTGGATCATTGCTGACATCTGCTGGGATTGTTGTGGGACAGCAGCTGTGTGAGAATACTCTGTAATATGGTGAAATTGTGATGAGCTCCATTCGTTTTTACAAAAAGGAAAACTTTGATAGGATTTGATTACTTGAAAAAAAATTAAAAAGGCCAAAAATATACAATAAAAAAAAATACAATATATATAATGTAATATTAGTTGATTGATCTACAAAACAAAACCATAATAATGACAAAAGACCCTCTCTTAGCGTTGAAAGCCCTCCTCCACGTGCATAATGGATTAGTAAATTGATAGCCCGGACAATAAGCAAAAAAAAAGAAAAGAACATTGAACAAAGCCATTAAATGAGTCTAAAGACGCCTCTCAGCTCGTCACCTCCTCCACGATCCTCCCCCGTGGCTCGTCTTCGTGATCAGAAACCAAAGTGTTTTCCTCTTGATGTTTGACAACAGTAATTACCTCCTCTCTCCTCTCTTTTGTTAGACATTGGACTATGAACAATTCACGTTTAGTTCAAACATTTTTAATTTCCAACTCTTAAAATATCATTCAAGAAACAATTCGGAGAAGACGATAAAGCATGCTCAGTTTAATCACTAAAGCGAGCTGCGTTCAACAAGGTGTTTTGATGGAGAACTCTGCGGATTTTAACATGTCTATACCAGATCCTGTTGTCTTCGTGTGTCCCCCCCTTACTTTGGTGTTCGCGGTCAAATTTGACCGGTCCTGTTTTAACTGCTATTACATTAACACAAAAACCATTAATCATCACCAAATTTCAAACTGTAAATATTGTATCAGACTACTGCTATACATGAACAACTGCAGTAAATATACAAAGAATAGACACTGAACATGTATTGCGTGCGCCAGGTGTGATCCATGTGGGGGGATGGGCACATAAGAGCGGGAAATGTATCAAATTGTTCTGTGTGTGTGCGTGCGTGCGTGCGTGCATGTGTGTGTGTGTTGGGGTGTTTGTGTGTGTGCCAGGTGTGATTCACAAGGGGGGATTGGGCACATAAGGGGGGGGGGAACACATCTAGTGTATGTGTGTGTTTGTGTGTTATCTGATCTGGATGGTTACTAATTCCTTTTCTTTATGGCGGTCATTTTTGCCCGGGAACACCATGGGTGTTACAAAGTTGACTAAATCATCCACAATGCAATGAAAGTGGTGATCAGCAATTCTATATGTTCAAATGTCTACTTGAAGGATATCATAAAGCCTTAATGCAATCAAATGTAAAACAAAAAGTTATGATTGATGAAAGCAGTAAATCGGTCAGATTTGACACGAACACAACAGGAGGGTTAATTGAAGACTGCGTGGTTTTAATGCAGAGTTTTTTGGTAAAAATAAGTCATGTGTCCATTTTAACGTTGTCCAAATGTAGATAGAAATATGCATCATTGGT
>NW_011334079.1:0-10448 GCF_000735185.1 Notothenia coriiceps
AGTGTGTATTTTTCTTTCATATTGCCACACTTGGTAACCGTTTTATAAAAGCAATAGCTCACTTCAGGCCGTGATATATGGTCATTATATCACCATATACCACGGCTTGTCGTGAGCTATGGCTTAAGTATATTGTTTTCTTAGCAAAACATTACATTTTTTAGGCCTATCCGACTAAAATTGCCCTTTTGACGGTGTGATAGCAAGCGGCAGAAGTATGGCAAGATATCCGTAAATAATTGCTTCCAGTGACATCCAGATTATAATTACGATTGTGTCGTTTCCCACACTGTCTGTGTACTCTCGCTTTCTTCCTCCACTGCAGCCAGTGCCGGAGAAAGATGAGAGAAAAGGCATGTCTCTTGTTGGACAGGTCTGCCATGAAGTGTTTCGCAGTGAAAATAAAATAAAAGACAGAGATAAAGTTGTTTATAAGAGAACATCAGTTAAAGCCCTGCTTTCTGTTCTCTCTGCATCCCTCCCCTCCTCTGAGTTCCTCTTTCATATATTTCATTGCTCACTCCGTTGGTTTCTGTCTCTCCAGCTCTCATGCTCGCTATCCTCTTTCTTCTCCTGCTCGCCTCTGTCTGCTGCCATCACAGATTTCTTCCTCACTCGTCTGAAATATGAATATTTTAAAGCTAAGAAGCTTAAAGGGAACAATGAAATGGCCCCCAAGTTAAATTATACTCCATTTCCGAGTCACAGAAGAGGGACTTTTCGGAGTGATGAACACACCGGTGCCACATACTGTAGGTGTGTCTTTCTCTTTTTTCCACACACACACACACACACACACACACACACACACACACACACACACACACACACACACACACACACACACACACACACACACACACACACACACACACACAAGCTTGTTGTCTCCTGCTTTCATGTCAGATTTATGATATTCTCACAGATCTTGCTTCAAGAATGGCTAAACCACGAAGCAGGATTGTAACATCAACATGGACCCTTCAGTGATCATAATGACAACTTTGTTACAAAAAGTTTCTTTTAAACTAAGATTCCTATATGTGTTTTATCATTAAAGGAAAGGACGGGGGAGGCAGTTTGTTTTAGAGCTTTGTTAACTGAGTAAACAAAAGCAATGTTTTGGAAGGGAAGAGTTTGTGGTGGGTATTTTGTCTCACAATTAGACGAGTCACCCCAGCGTGGGCGTTGTAAAAGGGAAACTAAACATTTTGCTCAACCATCCATTTTACTGTTGGTTAAACAATAAGCTGAGAGAAAATGTTAAGAAGCCAGTGCATTGTTATTATCTGTGCTTTCATGTCTTTTAGTCTGCAGTGCATTCAGAGAAAGCCAAAGCCGACTTTATATGAATATAGCCTTGAGGGTTCAAAATAAATGTTTCTTAAACTGCAAAACCAACATTTTTAATGTGTATGCGATCGAGAAAAAAAAGGCTATATTCATTTTAAATCTATGTTGAGGATAAACGAGTCAAAGATTAAAAAAAATCAGATCTTGGAAAAATTAAGATACGGAAAACACAGAGTATATTTCTTGTTGTAGTGAATAAAGTGCCACATGAACAAGAAAAAACATGTTTTACATTTTTTTTCTCCCCTGAACTGAATTTCAATCCATAATAAAATGACAAAAAAAAAACCTCCGAAGTACAGAAGTGGAAGATTATTTTGTCACTTGAGTATTCACACCTGAACATTGCATTATCACTGTTGAATATTAACCACAAAGATTCTCTTAGATTTAATTTACCGGTCCAAGTGTTGGGGGAGGCAGTGTGAGACCGACGGGCGAGAATGACGTATTCGTAAGCAAAATTGATTTAGTTGGGGACACTGTCATTTGATTAAAATGGAAAACTGCTGAAAAAGAAAGAAAGTCATTTAGAGTGAATTTAGAAATAATAGCTGTTGGAAGAGAAATGGAGAGCAGGTGGCAGCTGCCTCATTGTGCGACTTTGAGGAAAATTAGTGTAGATTTTCAGAGGAGGATAAATTAGTTTCTGAAGGTTATTTCTTTTGTGCTCAAAGGGCAGGAAGGGAGAGAGCAAGCTTTCTTAATAGCTCCAACTGGGAGATAAGAAGCTTAAGGCGGAAAATGGGTCCCGACCCTGTAATCGACGAGTAGGGACTTCATAAATGGTCGTGACAGGGCTTAGAGGCACTGATCAATAACAGGGTCAGGAGTCCCAATATTGGCTTGGATAATATCGTTATATTGGATGTCACTCACTTTGGCGCCAAAGTGCAGGATCTAATACAGACAATGGTGACAATACTTGTGGTGTTTGGATTGTTGGTTGGATAAAACAATTTGAACTTGATCATTTGAAGACGTCACCTTTGGCTATAGGGAAAATAAGATGATTCTAATTTGGACTCATTAATAAAACATCACTAAAAGACGTTTATCGATTTAATGCCATATAATCAACCCAAAAACGGTTGATCTGCCCCGAACCATATTAAAGTTTACATATACCCTCATCATCATTTAGACTGCCATAAGACATTCGAGGAGCACTCGTTAATAACTACTTTGTGCCACATCTAGCTGTACAAAACTGCGATAAAAGGCATGGTGATAGTTTAAATATGAACATAACGACACAGCAGTTAGTTAAAAGTGTTGTACTTGCTTGTACCCACAAAAAGTGAGAGGAATAGCTGTGTAAGGGACTATGAAGAAAATCAAGATATCGAAGTTCCAACACTGCTTGTCAACTCTAGCCACATGGCCAGTCGCAAGAACAAGTAGCAGCTATTGAATGAGCATTAGTTTTAGCTATAAATCCCATAATTGGCAAATGAACTGCATTTATATAGCATCTATCCATTCTTCGCAACTCTTCAAAGCGCTTTACATATACAATTCATCAGTACTCGGATCACCTTCACCTCTACAGGAACGCGCTTTCCAATGCCAAGTCCTCATATTACTCCAACCTCATCAGCACTGGTAACAACAGAGTTCTTTTCTCCACAGTCAGTCACCTACTTCAGCCTCCTCAAACCCTCCCTCCAGATATCTCCATTGACCAATGTACTGACTTTCTGCAATTTTTTCACTCCAAAATTAACACCATTCACCTAGAGCTGGCCTCAACATGCACCTCCTCAAGTGATCCACCCTGGATGTCTACCACTGGTCCATCACTCATCAGCTCCCTCTCCATCTTTACCCCAGCATCGGAATACACCATCTCAGAGCTCATCCGTAAAGCTAAAACCACCAATTGTCAGCTTGATCCTCTTCCCACCACCCTGGTCAAGGCTTGCCTGCCAGCCATATCACCCATGATCACTGACATAATTAACTCCTCCCTCACCTCTGGAATTGTACCCACCTCCCTCAAACTGGCAGCAATCACTCCCATCCTCAAAAAACCTGGTACTGACCCAGCCGATCTAAACCACTACAGGCCCATCTCCAACCTACCCTTCATTTCCAAGACCCTTGAGAGGGTGGTTGCCGCACAGCTTCAGTCCCATCTTGACACAAACAACCTCCATGAACCCTTCCAATCTGGTTTCCGCCAAAAACACAGTACTGAAACAGCCCTGGTTAAAATCACCAACGACCTCCTCCGTGCAGCTGACTCCGGACTTCTCACCATCCTCATCCTCCTTGACCTCAGCGCTGCATTCGATACCATCTCTCACCCACTACTCCTGGACCGCCTGGCTGGCATTGGGATCACTGGTGTTGCACTCTCCTGGTTCTCATCATACCTCACTGACAGACAACAGTTTGTACAACTCGGTAATCACAAGTCACAAGAAAGTGCTATTTCACTGGGTGTCCCCCAGGGGTCAGTACTGGGTCCACTCCTATTCATCATATATCTCCTCCCCCTGGGCAAAATCCTCCGTCACCATGAGGTTAATTTTCACTGCTACGCCGACGACACACAGGTCTACATTTCCTCCAAACCCACCACTGCCCTCCCCCCAACCTCCCTCACCACCTGCCTTGAGGACATCAGGAGCTGGATGAGCAGGAACCTCCTGAAGCTTAACGGTAGCAAAACTGAGGCCCTGCTCATCGGCTCCAAATCCACCCTCACCAATTCACATAACACCCCAGCACCAAACATCATCATCGACGGCTTCCCCATACCATTCGCTGCCCAAGTGAAAAGCCTCGGTGTCATTCTGGACGGCTCCCTCTCATTCGCACCACACATAAAAAACATCACCCGCACCGCCTTCTTTCATCTTCGGAACATCTCCAGACTCCGATCATCTCTGTCCCAACCCAGCACTGAAATCCTGGTCCACTCATTCGTCACACCCCAGGATTGATTACTGCAATGCACTTCTGACTGGCCTTCAACCAAAACCCACCTGTTCAAACTGGCATTTTCTTTATAATCTGTACCCTGTGTCCTTCTGTAGTCCATTTACTGTTGTTTGTCTTGTCTTACCCCGGCTGATATCTCACTAAATCCACCGTTTTAATTGTTCCCTATATTGCCCCTATGCCCTGTAAGGTGTCCTTGGGTGTTATGAAAGGCGCCCCCCAAAATAAATGTATTATTATTATTCATACAGAAGCTAAACCTAACAGTCCCAGACCATTGGCAATTGCCATCGTGAGCAACATGGGGCTAAGTATCTTGCCAATCGAACGCACAACCTTCTGATTGAAAGAAGACGGCACCACCTCACAGCCACAGTCGCCGGTCTATGTGGTATTACCCTTCATTCAAAGTCTCCAAGGTCTCACTTTACCACACTCTACACTACTAAGTATGTATGATGTATTCAGTAATGAGTGAACGAGTACGTTTTTTAAGACACAGCCTAGAGCTGTCCATTGAAACTCATTCTAATATTGTTTGACGATTATTTAAAAAGGGAAAAATAGTTATTAATAGAAAAATAGGGTGTTGCCTAATTCAATTGCAGACTTATTATGTATCATCATCTCACTGAGAGGAAAATCTCTTCATGTTCAAGTGTAAGTGCAGTGGTGACCAAATATACAAAATATACTAACTCTGACTCATTCAGATAATTAATTTTTCTCATATTTATCTTGATAATGTATAATGTCCCCTCTCGTCTCTGACTATCCTTATTATATCGCATTAAAACTGATCATCTGTTTGCCCATTCTAATATTATATATTCGCATACAGACAACTAAGCCGCTTGTTTTTTAATTATTCTTTTCGGTGTGCAAGCCCAATGTGTGGGAAAATGTTATGACTCCAATATATTATTTTAAATGGGGTTTAAACATGTTAACAGAAAAAGAAGATTTGAGCGGGAAGATTGTTTTCTTTAATTGTAATTATTAGTATACACAGTTACCACATTACAGTCAGTGGGAACACAAACAAATATGAAACCAAGTCAATGTAGAAAAATTAATTATCTGTGTCAAGCTTGTTGGTGCATATAAGTATTTAATTCAGATCAAATTGGACCAAGTTCATGTTATTTATACCTAAAATAATAAAAATGTGCATATATTGCACGTAAAGCTTTAAAAGACTTGCTATGAGAAGAAGCTTATAACACCTAGGTTTGGGATTTCAGAAGAGCAGATTTTTGTTTCTGTATAGTAGCATAAAAGCTGTCAGCTTTTTGTCAGTAAGTTTTTCTGTGAGTACTTTGTGAAATCAAGGTGTCAGCTGTTGTAAAAAGCTAATAATAATAACTGTACAGATGGCAACTGTCATCTCAGGGGTGTGTGTGCGCGCGCGTGCGTGCGTGCGTGCGTGCGTGCGTGCGTGCGTGCGTGTAAGAAAAAAAGAAGAGAACAAGCAAGTGAAATGATGTCCCGCATGAGTTTTGTATCAGCCAATTAACAAGTAAGTTACACACCTCTGGCATGTTTTACCTTTGAAAAACACCAAACAAGAGAACAATCTGACTTTTTCTAAAACAAATATATCACACATATCATTCATATCTTGAAGAAGATGGTATGTCTTTGCACTTGTACTTTTTCATATTTAACCAAATGGTAATACAGTAGTCAGGACACTGACATACACATCTATATCTCAAGAAATTCATGTGTGTTTGTGTTTATGCGCGTGTGCGTATGTGTTGCTACCCACTCAGTGGATGTTAGCTCCCTCATATTGAGGGTGAGTCATCCATGGCAAGAAACAGTGGCAGCATCATTAGCATGCCGCTCTCATCCACCCACTCTCGTACTCCTTAACCGATTTTAACTGGCACAGCGCTTCCACTGATAAATCACTGTTGCCCTACTGCTGGAAACACTCCCATAATTCACAACCAAAAAATATTAAGTCAAACACACTGCTGCCTTCCTATTTTACATCTCTTACCATTTGTCCGTAAGCATAATATAACTCAAGCCACTTTCAACCACTGCATACTGTATATTACAGCACCATGAACTGAACACCATGGAACCAATGCAGGTACAGTTAAAAATGAACCCCAACAGGTAATTGAAAAGCCTTATGGCATGAAGCTTGTATTTTTTACATTTGATGAGATGACGAAAATTCGTAATGTCGGTTTCCGACATCCCTACACTGTGATACTTATCTCCGAGACTATTTGTACCTACTTAAAAAAACAAGTGCAACAGTGTGGCCCATTAATGTGTTTTTAATCGTTTTTGGAAAACAAAAGACCTTTATGCAACAGAAGTGAAAATTGAGCTTTAGGGACAAAGGAAAACATGTTAGTAGAAAACTAAATAAAAAATGTTCAACAGCAGCGTATTTTCTTAGATAAATAGGTGTGAGGAAAAAAACAGATAGGAGGTAATAGATTACAAAATATGAATGCGATTGGGACCCAAGTCCCCCTCAAAAACACGCCTGTTGCTATCCGGGCTCCAAAATGGTGAAATGAGCTCCACATTGACATCAGGACAGCAGAAACTCTGCATAATTTACGGCGGAAAAACTGAAATCCCATCTGTTTCGATTGTAGCTTTCAATTGGCAATTCAATTACAAGGACTAAAGTACCTGTAACTATTTCACCAGCACTTATAATGGTATTACTTGCTTAAAGGTCACCTATCATGCTATTTTTAGGCAATAGCATAGGTCTCAGATATATAAAAATATATTAAAAAAACATGTCTATGAAGTGTTTTGCTCAAAATACCAAACAGATCACCCATTCTAACCATGCCTCCGTTTCAGCCCTGTTACTAATATGCTGATTCAGGGTATAAAGCTTTAAAAAAAAAACGAGAGAGAAAGCATAGAAGGGATAAGAGAGAGAGTTAGAGAGGGTAGAGGCATGATGAGGCAAGAAAGGAACATATATTTCCTATGGGGGCGGAGCTTATGCCTGCTGATGCGGGACCCGGCAGATACTGTCTAAATTCTGCATTGATGAAATGCCATATCATGTTCAAAACCACATCAAGGATTATTTCTGAAACAGTATGGAGCTCAAATGCTTTCTCTCTTGCGGGTTTACCACAAGGTGAGTTCCTTTTTATTTCCTGCTTCTTACATATGCTCTCTCCAGTACAGGTTAGCTCTGAGCGTTAGCGATGCTTGCTAATGTAAACAAAGACCATTATTACGTCCAAAACCAGTCGGGCATTGATTCTGATAGCGACGTTTCTGATAGGGCCGTGGTCCGCAAATCTGGACCAGTTCCGTTGTGACCCCGTTTTTAGAGATTTGTGCACGGAGGAAAAGATAGAGGGTTTTGTTTTCTGACACTTTGTGAGTTCCCCGACACACCGGGGACACATATTTATATATAAAAGACATCAAAAAGTGCATTTTGCATGATAGGTCCAAAACATATATCTAACCATTTGTCCGTAAGCATAATATAGCTCAAGCCACTTTAAAGTAAATATATCTGCACTTTCTTTGTTGTTATTGATGATTTTCCACTTACTGTAAATCGCTTTGGATTAAATCGTTAGCCGAATGAAACTTAATGTAGTGAATAATGATACAGTGGAAAAGTTGTATTTGCTCAGAATATGTATTTATATTACTCAGCAGCTTTGGATGATACATCCAATCAAGGGGAGTCAATTAACACAAATTGTTAACTACTGTTGCTATTAGGTAATTTACCACTTCACTTGTGACACCTATTTGATTAATACTGGATAATAAGAAGCTGGTTACTTCTGTAATTACCGGGATTCACACGATTTACAAGCATGGCAAATTGCAATATGATCATTGAAAATATTAGTTCCACAGAAAATATGGTTGAATACTAAGACGGTATTTCATCCTCACCAAAAGCTGTATCCTGAATATTTGACGTTTGATCCTGGCGCTTAGATTTCCGTGCATGGAATCAATTAAGTTCATCTCATCTCATCTCATCGGTTTGATAATGAAAAGAGACATGGCTTCAAAAATAATGGTTATATTTAGAATGAAATGTGAATAATCTGCCTTTGTTGATTAATACCATGTGACCGCGATCTGTGCTTTCACTTGCACAACACTTTTAAAAACTCTTGTTGCACAAGGGGTATACTTGCTTTACTTTATGGGATCAAAGAAATTGAAATTGAAACCATTGATAATTTTTGCTGATAAAAAGTTCAGTGACTTCCAAAAGACTGGCAATAATGTAAGACTCCTACTTACACAGAATCAGGACTGTGTGTCTGAATTTTTCCTGGAGGTCACTTGGTTCCGTTTATTCCAAATGTCCAAGTACATCACTTCAAATAAGAAAAAAGCAGCGACTCTAAGACTCTTAAAGTTTATGAATCTATCTCCCCTCCTTCAACCACTGTGCACTCTCTGTCTTGTCTGACTTATGGGTCTATAACCAGTCGGAGTCTATTCCGTCTAATCATTGGATCGTCAATCATTTCCAAGACCTTCATTTCATGAATAATTGATGTGAGCCAAGTGCATTAAACTAAATTCCTTTGCCCTGCATCAGTTACAGTGGGTACAGGCCCAATAAGGATGACGATAAGGCACTAAACTGGCATATTCAGAGGTGCAGACAAACTCCTTCGGGATGAATGTGAGGGACGCCTTCTATTTCCTGAAATGTGCAACCTCCTCTGTCTTTTTTATAGTATCACGTCAACAGTCCTACTTTGAGTGAGCTTTCTTCTTTTAGGACAAATGAAAACTTCCTGGAGCTTTGTTGCCACAGCCTTTCTCCGTTCATTAAATCAGCCCGAGGTGTTTTGTTCTGCCTGCGGCACGGCATCAGTCTTTGCCTGCTTCTCTCCTCCTATTCTGTCTTCTGTTCTCCCAAGCCTTTTGATCATAGGCCAATATGTTACATCATTTCTGACGAGATCTCAGGGCCTTTCAGCAAGAGTAATTTTATTTATTGAAGATTTTAAGTGAACAGTTGCCACAGGTCATTTGAGGTGAAGTAGCCCCTGGCTTTAGGCACATTTGGGGAAGGCAGACATGTTTAAGAAACCCTGGAGATAAATAGTGTTACGTTTTTAAACTAGGGTTCCGAGTGTATATAAAGAGGTCCAAACCACAGTTCAAATAAGCCTAGTGCAAATTGAAAGTATGCTATTAAGCTTTTTTAAGTAGTTCACATTAAAAGCACATCAAGTAGGGCACTTGCTGTATAATATATGAGAAAATGGACTGTGAAAAGAAGCCACACTCTGTGATAGTTTGTCGAGCTAAAAATAGCAATACTTATGGGGAGATTATGTGACGACTGTATGTCAGGCTAGCAGCCAGCATAAAGGATTCGTCCCATGCAGCACTGTACATTCATCCGCCACCCAATTCATCTTAATTGTTGTCACTCCATTGCTGCCTCTGTACCATTTTAAGCAGACACGCGCTGGCAAGGAGTCACAGTTCCACACACAGACACACATTCCCTCACAAAAAGGTGAAACTGACTTGGCGGGTGAGGTGTCAGCATCACTTCAGAGACAGCTTGATGACAATCCAGCTGGAGTCACACTTTTAAAGGTCACACGCGGATCACACGCACTTTCTTTCTCTGTCTGAAAGTGTCTCTCACACTCACGTGCAAACACGCACAAGCGCCTTTTAATTAAAAGCTAACTGTCTCCTGCATGTATTAACGCCTCTCACAGACGTGAGAATGACGTTGTACGCAAGTTATAAAAGTCTGGAACATTTAACTTATCTACACACGTAAGGCTGGTTGTGAAGAACCTTCAGAGAATCCCACAAGTGAAGAAAAAAAACTGTTAACCCAACATGAGATCATTTCTCATGCTAACGTCACTTGCCTCACAGTTGAAAAAAGTTTTAGCCTACTTTTCACAGTGTCTATTCAATATATTATATATATATACAGTGGGGCAAAAAAGTATTTAGTCAGCCACCAATTGTGCAAGTTTTCCCACTTAAAAAGATGAGAGGCCTGTCATTTCCATCCTAGGTATAGCCTGAATTATGAGAGACAAAGTGAGAAAGAAAAAAATCCAGAAAATCAAATTGTCTGATTTTTAAAGAATTTATTTGCAAATGGTGGTGAAAAATAAGTA
>NW_011334080.1:0-2686 GCF_000735185.1 Notothenia coriiceps
ACACACACACACACACACACACACACACACACACACACCGCACTCCAACAGTCCAGCTGCAGAGCAAGAATGTACTTTGGTTGTTTAGCGGTCATTGTTTGTTTTTATTGTAAGCCTGGACTAGGAGCCAAAGAGAAATGCATTTATAAACAGGAGACCACTTAGAAAATAAAGAATGTTGTCTGTCAAACTCTCATGATTCTATTTGGCAAGTTATTTTTGGTAAACCGCTGGCGTCACATTCAATCTGTCCATCATTACAAATATGATGATTTCTATGTTTTTCAGCAATTATCGCCGGATTCTGCAGCTTTGGCACAGTAAACATCACTGCAGTAAACATCACTGTTAAACCAAATACTTACACTTGGTGTTAAATAAATACAGTTTCTAAACAGAGCTGTTGAATTTGTCTTTGTAAATCTGGAAAAAATGTTTAAACTGGGAAATCAATCAACGTGTCAGTTGCTGTGGTGAAAAGAAGTGTACTTTTTCTGATGGTTTGGTCAGGGTCACAACAGTGTGTGTGTGTGTGTGTGTGTGTGTGTGTGTGTGTGTGTGTGTGTGTGTGTGTGTGTGTGTGTGTGTGTGTGTGTGTGTGTGTGTGTGTGTGTGTGTGTACTACAAAAGGGAGAACATCAGACAGAAATACAAAACAGCATTGTGCAAGGAACACACAGCCGTCCAGATCCCATCCTCCTGAGGTCAAATGAACATGAAAACACACACGAGGAACAGAACAAGTGTTTTGCTGTTTCAAGGCTTGAAGACTAGCAAACATGGGTGCAAACAATGCAATACATATGATGTTTAAAGAAAGAGCTTTGCAAATATTTTAAAAAGTGTCTTTGAACATGTTTGTTAGGTCTTATGGATATATGCAATGTGTTTTCATGGAAAACCTTATGCAGTCGCACTGATCACTTGAGCATGAGGATCATTTGAGACAGGAACACTATGTCCAAAATATATATTTCATGTTGTTGCTTTTTTTCATCCCTGGTGAAACCTTTGAAGCATGTACGTACACTGTAGTATCACTACTTTACTGCTTCAGCTACCTTTAACATGCTGAATACTCAATACTGGTATTTAAATGTTGTCAAACATGTCAAGTAAAAGACTAGCTTTTGGCAAGCTTTTTCACTAATAGTCCTTTTTTGTTTATTGCTTGTTTGTTTACTGAAATTCCAACCATTTTCAATGAGGACAAAATGTGTTTTTTCACTGCAAACTAATCTTATTTTGGCTAAAACAATAATGCAGAATCCATCCACGTTACACACTGAGGCCCAGCTGTTGCGTTGGACGCCTCCCAGCATTCGATACTTGAGTGGAAAGTGTTGTCGTCTGCACAGAAGAACTGAAAGACCATGAAGCTGTACATTTGGGATTAATCGCTTCTGAGTCTTGCTGCCATGTCAGTATGTGTGTGAACTAAAGAGAAAAGGATAGGCATGTGAATGGAAAAGACAAGAGATGACTTTCCCGTCTTACAGAGAGCTTTGAAATGGATTTGTCAGGCCTGCGTGTCTTCTTTCAGTCATTTCCCATCATGCTCGCCTGAAGTCACAAAACACTCACCTTGTAGATTCATCACTGTAACTTAACAGCAGTCTGACATAATAAGAGCTGGTGACTGAAATACAAGGGCAATTACAGCTCTGTGGGTTAAGGAGAATAGTTTTCATTCGGTCAGTTTGTCTGTGTTTTTGTCTGCAGGATTATGAAAAAACTATAGATCCAATTTTCATGAAAGTTAGTAGAAGGGTGAAGCAAAACATTTCATCTTGGAGCTGATCTGATCAACAGAGTTTATACACGCATGTATTGTTCATTTTCAAGATTGGGCCTTTTTGACTTGTAGTGAGCTCTTCAAGTGCTTGAGTTTAAACTAAATTATTGAAAGTGAAATCCAGCAGATATTCTGGATAAATCAATATTTTTAAACCCATTGCAATTTGAATAAAGCATAGTTTGCCTGTCTCTCTAAACAAATATATCCCGTAAATGTCTATTCTGTTCATTTAAACAATAGGTGAAGAACTTAAAGGGGACCTATCATGCAAAATGCACTTTTTTATGTCTTTTATACATATATATGTGTCCCCGGTGTGTCAGGGAACTCACCCAGCGTCAGAAAATAAAACCCTCTCTCTTTTCCTCCGTACCCAAATCTCTAAAAACGGGGCTACAACGAAGCTGATCCAGATTTGCGTCCGATATGACGTAATATCTGAAATGTGGAAACCCACGGCCCTATCAGAAACGTTGCTATCAGAAACAATGCCCGACTGTTTTGGACCTAAAATGGTCGTTTGCATGTTTACATTAGCATGGCTAACACTCAGAGCTAACCTGTACTGCAGAGCATGTGTGTGAAGAAGCAGGAAATAAAAAGGAACTCACCTTGTGGTATAACCGGCAAGAGAGAAAGCCTTTGAGCTCCCTACTGTTTCAGAAATAATCCTTGATAATCCATGATATGGCGTTTCATCATGGCAGTATTTAGTTTAGACAGTAGCTGCTGGGTCCCGCATGAGCTCAGCCCCATCCTTTTTTATTTTATATTTTTACAGCTTAATACCCAAAATCAGCACTTTTGAAACAGGAAGTGAAATAGAGGGATATGAGGCATGGCTACAATGGGTGATCTGTTTGGTATTTTGAGCAAAACACTTCATAT
>NW_011334081.1:0-3626 GCF_000735185.1 Notothenia coriiceps
TAAGAACAATGGACACATCACTTCACTGAAAGGAACAGGTATTCCAGAAACAGTGAAGAATTCCTTCTTGGAGAATTCTGTGAAGTTCCTAGAAAAGAGATTTTCCTTCCTGAAGGATACCCCTTTCAGTGATTTCCATGTTCTTGACCCCAGGAACGTCCCAAGATCAGACGCACAACTAGCTACATATGGTGATGTTCAGGTTATGAACATGGTGACCCACTTTGAGTTCGTTCTCAGTGAGTAGGAGGTAACCAACATCCCTAGACAGTGACCAGCTCTCAAGGCCAGACTGAAGTACAGGCAGAGGCAGCCCCCCAAGGAGGTCATAAGTGACCTTCTCATGTGAAGGACGTTCTGTTGTACATTATGCTCACCCTTTCTCGCTCCTCTGCTGCTGTGGAGCGTGGATTTTCCCTCATGATCCTCATAAAAGCATCCAGAAAATCCCGGATGACCAATTAAACTCTGGGGCCACTCATGAGGGTCAGCTACATCACCACCACAGTGGCAGAGTTTGACCCAGAGCCAGCCATCCAGAAATGGAAAACCTCTGCTAAGACCAAGAGGTATGTCAAAGCTGCCCCAAAGCCTGCTGCAGTGAACAGCAACTTACCTGTGCCTGCTGCTCCACAGCCAGCTCGGGAGACAGCTGCAGTGAACAACCACCCTGAGCCTGAATCCATACATTTCTGCTACTAGCAGGTCTACTAGTCCCACAGAGGAGAAAACATTATACTGTTAGTACTTAGTTGTTTTATCTTATTTTATATCTGATATTCATTTGATGTGCCTTGATGGTAGAAGTTGAGAAACCTGACACTGTGCTAGGACTACTACTAGTCTAGTGTATAATTATTGCCAAATATGAACAAATAAACAATAAAATGTTACCTACAGTAACCCAGATTCTTGTATGCTTTATGTTGATATTTAATAATATTTAAGTATTCTCTAAAAACGTTTTCTTACACTGTAAACCCTGAGAGAAAGGTCCATACTGTTTCAGAGATAAAGCTTGAAATGGTTGTGAGCATAATATGGCATTTAATCACCACAGCGTTTAGCTGAGCTTCTCCCGGGAGAAATCTCTCTAGCAGGGGAAAGCTGCGTGACGCTACAAAGGGGCGTGGCTAGCAGCAGATGTTCCATTCAAAGCAGAATCAGCCTGTTCGCAACAGGGCTGCAAAAGAGGGGTATGAGCAGTATGAGGCATGGCTACAATGGGTGAACTGTTTTGTATTTTAAGCAAAAAACTTCATAGGCATGTTTTGTATAGGTATGGCTCTATAATATATTTTTCAAATATAGCATAATAGGTCCACTTTAAAGTAAAATTAAGAGAACGCTCTCCACAGACCAATGTGGTTGTTTGCTATTACATATTGCAACGACAAGACTTGCAAGTATTGAAAGTCTCTTTGGATAAAAAACACAGCTAGATTGAATGTTATATAATAGAAGATGTTGAGCAGTGCGTCAAGATGAAGAATATGTAAATATATTGAACTGAAGAATGTCGATGAAATTGATTTGATTATTTACTCAATTTTTTTTATGATAAGCTACAAACATTGTTTAAAATGTTCTTCTCAGAATAAGATTGCATCAAAATTGAGGCTTGGGGTTTTTTTTGATATTATGATTTTTGGGTCTTCCCTTTCCTGTAGTGTTATACAGGTTTCTGTGCATGTGAATGGTCTGCAAAGGCTGAAATCCCTGTGTTCCCTGCAGAGGGAGTGTCTCTCCGCTGCCTGAAACGCTAACCAATCAGAGCAGACTGGTTTCAGACAGAGGTGGAAAGAGGTGCTGCAGCACAAGCTGTGGAGAAACTAAATGCTAAACTATGGTGAAATTATGCGGTCAGACATCAGAATGCAATGAAAATAAAAATTGAAGATTTGTATGTAACCCTTTTTATTTGTCACACACACGTACACAGCACAGGACACATTTCAACCTCTGCATTTAACCCATCCTAGTACTAGGAGCAGTGGGCAGCTATTACACAGCGCCCTGGGAAAATCAAAAAGTAAATCAGCGTGTAAGAATCGTCATTGTGAGAATGTTTATGTCAGTGTTTCACTCAAAGCACTGCTGTGCCAAAGCAAAGACACGCCACTAGCATTAGCTGTGTAGGGTCTCAGTGTACTTCATCAGAAGTGCATGTTGGATGTCCGAACAACTTCAGACAATACCCCTTTGTCTCCTTAAAGTATGATTTATCTCAATTAGAATTATACAAATATATGGCCTTCTCCTGAGTATTCTTCTTAGTTGCAGCCGCTCTGTTCAAAATGTCTAATCTAAGCACGTTTTCACTTTGATGCATCGATTTGTGTCTTTGAAGAGGTTGCTATACTTTGCCAACGACTCAGCAAGCCTGGGAGGAAAGCTGCCCTTTCGGAGCACGCACTCACTCACTCATTCACTCACTCACTCACTCACTCACTCACTCACTCACTCACTCACTCACTCACACTCATACACACACCATAGGGGCTTATTGTTGGCACAATAGTTTGCGGCCCTTATAGAAAGAGGCTATTACAGATCGGTGGTCAGCATTTCTTTTGGAATAGAGCCGTTCAGTAGAGTTAAGGCAAGCTAGCTATAAACAGACTTTTGTAATTGGGCTGTACTACCAGACCTGAGCAAACACACTGACTGCAATTTAGACACAAAGGACCCATATTATTATAATCTTACTTTGAAGGTCCACAACGAGCTGTTTAAATAACACATCAGAAATTAGTCTGTTGGAAAAATTAAGACATTTTTTAAACTTACATTTTTACATTAGTTTTTTTTAATTAAACTTATTTAAAGGTTTTCTGACCAGTGTAAATATACACTCATGGTATAAAAAAACAAAGTGAGTTGAGGGAAGAAAGCGTAGCTTACACAAAAGTAGGTTAAACAATTATGTTTTTGGTCAAAGACCTCAAATTGTAGGGCGAAATAACTACGAACAACGTATAAAATATTCAAGAAGTAATACCTAAATTCTTCTAAAATGTTTATGTTCAGCGACTAAAAATAATAATATTGTATCAGAAAAAAATATATATATTACAGCAATTTTCTATAATTATTTTCATAGATTCTCCAAAAACCATGCAAGTCTGTGTTTTGATTCTAAAAATACATATTATTCATTAACTAATAAAGTTCAATTGGTCATTTACTTGAGTTTGTGTAATCTGTAAAATATTAAACACTATGCAATAGATATATCTTGGAAGGCTTTTCCAGTTAGAAAGTCAGTGAAGGAGTTCAGTAGTTGACAGCCAATTGCAGACATATTTCTGTCTGTCTAGAATACATGTTTGCGCTTGTGAAATGAACCCCCCTTGCTCCTTCCTCCCCTCGCCCCTTCCTCCCCTCCCTCCCTCCCTGCAGGAGTCGGTGGGAGTCCTGTCAGTCCACTTTGTGATGCCCTGGTTCCTCACACTCTTCACTTCCCTGCCCTGTTGGGACTCTGTGCTGGCTGTCTGGGACCTCATCATTCTGCATGGTGCGTACACACACATGCACAAGCACACTCATAAAACACACTGACATTTGTGTAGATTGTTTTTTCCCATTTACATAGTGCCAAGTCAGGAAAACGATTGATTAAATAC
>NW_011334082.1:0-1257 GCF_000735185.1 Notothenia coriiceps
TACTTGTTGTTTATACAAAGCGACTTAAATACTCAATACTGTGGGCAATCCCCACAGGATCAATTTGGGGTGAAGTGTCTTGCCCAGGGACACAACAACATGCTGACTGCAGTGGGGTCTGAACCTGGGCTCCCCTGATCCGAACACCAAGGCACTATCCACTGCGCCACAGCCGCCACTCCAAAATTAAATGAGTTCTTCCTTTGCCCATTCTCGACCCTTCCACCAAGATTTCTTGAAAATGGACAGACACTATGTTTGCCCTCATTTACAACCATTGTGTTATTCATAACCAAAGATATGGTAACACAATGCCATTGGTTTAGAGAAGACTATGGGATATTTTGGTCAAAAGCTTCCTGAAAATGTATGGATGTGAATTCAAAGTTGAACATTCTAAACCACAATTGTGTGTTCATACAAGTTCAAAACGAAAATCACATTTCAAACACATTACATTTCCAAAAGTTTTCATTTCGTAGACATTTGCAATGCCTCAAATAATCGTTTTAAGACATAGATTTATATTTCCCAGCCTTAGCACAAAACCACAGCAAACCCAACTGTGACAGTGAGTGATCTGAAGTAAAACAGAACCATTGAGGCCACTGGTGTGGAAGTACTATATAATGACAGATATTTTGCTGTGTCTGTTTAAGTGCGTGTCCCCGTTGGTATAACATCTATTTATTTACACCAGTGTCTGGTTGGGTTTATGTCACAGTGTGAAATTACCCCTCTCTGACCAATGAAGCCAAATAACAGATAATGGTGATCCATCTGTCAAACTCCCCCACTGAGAGACAGATAATAACCCCACATGTCACTGTTCCCTGTAGTCCAGCGACAGAAGCTAATTGGTTAATATGGCTCTATTTACCTCCAGGGCTCATTTCTCTCTTTTAACACCCCCCTTTACCTAATAGTTTGACCCATGTTGGCTGAATGGGTCTGGTGCTCCATAATTGCTATACTCGCTGGTAGGGCTGCTCGATTATGGCAAAAATCCTAACCTTGATTATCTGGGTCAATAATTGTAATTGTGATTTATTAAATTTGATTATTCATTGACTTTGAAAACATCAATTTATTGGAGAAACATTTTTTGAACAGTTGATTACCCTGAACTTTAAGTATAATTCCACTGAAAAACCCAAAAAAAAAAAAGTATTTATTAAAAAAAAAAAGTAATAATAATAATTAAAAAATAATAGTTTTATTTCGATTACATTGTTTTCGTAATCGTTGCAAGCCATA
>NW_011334083.1:0-2770 GCF_000735185.1 Notothenia coriiceps
TGGTTTGAACTACCCATTTTGAAGATTTGATCCAGATTAAAGCTTGGATTGGATTTCCTGATCTGATCGGATATCAAAGTGATCCTAATCCTGTTTTTTGGTTTTGAACTCCCCGAAATCCAAATCTGATCTGATCAGATAGGGATTCAAAGTTTTGAACTCCTGGGCCCTAAAGATAAATCAACATTGTAGTGATCCCCTGAACCTCTTGCAGAATATTCAGAGAAAAGAATATCCACTACAGAATAAACATATTCAAAAACACCAGACAAATGCCATGAAATCACATTCTACAAGCATTCTCAGCTTCTTTAGTATAATGAATAGACACAATAAACTCATAAATGTTTTTTCACCTCTCAATAATACAGCTTTACACCTTCTCAATTAAAGGTTCACTATTTAATTAATTGCATTGTTAACTCATCCTTAAACACATCATTTAAACTCAACAAAATGCAACTCACCAAATCCATCTTGGTAAGTCCAGTTTTCATAGATCCAACAAGAATCAAAGTAAAAATATGCCAGCTCTACTAAACAATTTTTCCCAGCTCTGTCTTGATCTCTTTTTCTTTCGTTGTCCTTTGTCAACAGCGGATGATAAAATTAGCAAAAAAAAATTACCAAAAGTGAGGCAAGAACAAAAACAACTGATGTTGTCCCCATCCAATCACATTGTCTTATTAATCTTCAGTTAGGGTGTGCAACGCTTGTTATTGACTTGGTAAGGTTTATCTGAATACAAACTTTCCATATTGCTGTGTGCCACCGGGTTGTTCAGAAGAATAGGTAGTCAGCAAACAAGTTCAAGTTATTAAAAAGTCAATAAAACATGTCGTTCAAACTAGTGAATCATTGCACCATTCAGAGATCCTTGAGCATACTGCATAATTGAGCACAAAAAATATTAGGCAGATGGGTCCAGTAGTGTGCGAGATTAGCTTTGGACAGACAAAGAGAGGCACTCAAAGACACGGACACACTCTCTTGCTCATGCACACACACCGCCTTGGAAAATCTACAAAATCTAAATTGGGGGAAATGGACCCATTTACTACACTTTGCTACAGCCTTAGGGGCCTCTATGATAAAAATGGCATTGGAGAAATAAATTAATTTCCAACACACAATGTAAAGAAATGTTTAATAAAAAAATGTATCCCCCCCAAAAGCTCTTTCAATATTTAACAGCTCTAAAGGATTTTGACCTGGAGCCTTATTAGTTGAAACCTAGACTATTCATACAGAAGATAACAAATGAAAGCTTTAGCGCAAGTTCAATTAGGAAGACTTAACAATGAGTCACATACACGTCACTCTATTGCTCTCTCCCCCCTCATTAAACATGTGGGCGTCACCCCTCAGCAGCCAATTGCTGCACACGTTAAAATCCTTAAAATGCCTGCTCTTCCTCCCTGTCAGTTGTCATTTCAGGTGACCACACGCAATGGTAGTACTACATACTCCTTCTTGTGAGAAAACTGTAAAGCAATATAGCTCAAGATGTCCAACTCGGACAATTCGGATCACGAACCTTCTCTGGAAGTCTTCGGTCCCGGTTCGGCTCCCTTCAGCGGATTATCATCAGAGGCAGACTTCCTCATCGCCCGGCTCCTGCAGCAGGGCATTCCCGCAGCCCCAGGCCTCACTCTCTCTCAGCTCCGAGAGCTCTCGGACCAGGTCTCCGGCTTAGCTCCCCAGTCCGGGGCAGCAGCTCCAGTCAGCTCCCGGGAGAGATCAGTGCGAGGACGCGGCCGCAGCACCGGGGGAAAAAGGGGCAGGAAGTCGAGCCCGCCAGGATCCCGTCCGCCTCCAAAATCCACCCCTTCCCAGGCTCGCCAGGCCGGGAGTGTCTCAAACACGCCCCTCATGTAGAGTAGCGTGGCCGGCTCCCTGCAATCCCTGGCGAGCTCCATGAGAGCTATCGATGCTCGCCTCCAGGCCCTGGAAGACTCCGTCACAGGAGCTTCAACTTCCGCTGCACTCAGAGCAGCGCTCTCTGCCTCAGTCCCGCCGGGGTTGCCGGGTCAGGGTGTCCCACGCATTCCAGCAGGAGCTCCCCCCTATTCCCTGGCTTCGGCCAACATCTCCTCACGGCTTAGGTCGAAAATGGACGTCAATCTGCTCAGCCTTATTCTGCCCTCCCCGGAGTGCGATAAAGCCATCGCCACAGGAGGAAATATCACCGCCGTCTTTAAGGACGCAGACCCCAGGCTTATCAGAGATATCAGCTTAGGGCAATTCATGGTCGCTTTCGGCATCTTCCGTGATGTTCTCTGCTCCGTCTACCCTGAGAGAAGAGTAGAATTAGATGCGTACATGGCCATTATTTCATTTATTTCAAGCCTTTATTTAATCAGATGAATCCCATTGAGATCATTGATCTCTTTTTCAAGGGAGATCTGCTCAAGTAGTTCCACATGAAACATAGAAACATAGACAGAACAACAAGGACATCAGTACAGCATCATTTACATAATTATCCACAGAAACAGGTACCAATAGCTTCCGATTGAGTAGCATCCAACCGAGCTTTAAAAACATTTAGTGGCACCAGATTGCTCAGCTTCCATTCCTTTTGCAGACTATTCCAAGACAGAGGAGCTGCGCATCTAAAAGCTGTCTTCCCTAAGGCAGTCCTAGCAGTTGGCACATTTAATAAAACCACAGCATTTGATCTCAGGCAGTAGCCACTTACAATTTTCCGTGAGATCAGGGAGCAGATATAAGATGGAAGTTTCCCTAACATGGCTTTGTATATAAAAAT
>NW_011334084.1:0-3672 GCF_000735185.1 Notothenia coriiceps
CGGGAGGATATGCCGTCTTGTGTGCCGTCACCGTGCCGCCCCGGAGTAGAATAACCTGTTTACGTCGCGTTATAACGCCGCGGTAACAGGGGCGTCGCTCGAGACCGCCGATTGCCGGGCAGGTTTGCCGTCGGACACAAGACCAAGTTGACCTCTGCGAAGGGAAGTGAAAATTACCCCACTGCAGTCCGCGAAACGGCTTGACGTAACACCAAGGCGCGTGAAACCCGGAGGGCACGAGCGAAGCCTTCACTTGCTTTTCAAGTTGAAGTTCGAGCTGCCCTTCGCGCAGTCGGTTAGTTTAGTAGTACCGTTCATGTTCGCGATCGCGTTAGTCTGGCGTCACGGAACCAGAGGCCCCGTTCCTCTCATTACCACCTGACCAGACAACCGAGCAGGTCTCGGTCATGTGGTGGGGTGGCCGTTCGAGTTGCCGTGCGACGGTACACCTGCGATGGCAATCTCGAGGATGTGTGCGCGGCCGCACGCGCAACCAGCGAACGTGCGTTAGTGTACTTAGAGGGCGGGGTTCTGTCGTGTCGTGCGCCAACTACGATCTCCGAAGCGTGGACCGTATTACAAGCTAACCCGACTGCGGAGGGCAGCTCCGTCGTTTTCATCTTGTAACCGAGATGAAAAACGCGCCTCCGTTCTGTCGATGCGACCAGCGAGCGGTGTTACGTCAAGTCGTTTAGCACTGCAGGTCGCGGGTAAGTTCCTTATGCCGTCTTCGCAACTTCTGTCGTTGCGCGTGCGGCGGCACACGTCTCACCTGGCATTTTGCTACTCGTCCTTGCAAGGACGTCCTTCACACCTCTACAAACTTGTGGACTCTAGGTAGTGTGTGTGTGTGTGTGTGTGTGTTGTTGTGTGGTGTGTGTTGTCGTGTTGTCGTGTTGTGTGTCGTGTGTGTGTGTTGTGTGGTTGTGGTGTGTGGGACCTTGTTAGTGTGTGTGTGTGTGTGTGTGTGTGTGTGTGTGTGGTGTTGCTGTGTCGTGTGTAGAGTGGGTGGTCGTCGTGGGGTGTGTGGTGTGGGGGGTGTGTCTGTGTCGTACGTGTGGTGTGTCGGTGTGTGTGTTGTGTTCGTTGTGGTGGTGTGTGTTGTGTGTGTGTCGCTGTCGTGTGGTCGTTCGTTTACCTGTGATAATCTTGAGAACTCAATGTGCTAATCTAAGGAGGGAAAGAAAAGGCCTGCGTTGTAGAAACCGGCCATTTAGAAACCGGCCCACCGTGGCGCAATGGGGCATACTGACGTCTTGTTAGCTTCGTTGTTACTTTATTGTTGAAAAGGTCCTTCCCTCTGTGTAAAGTGAGTCATGGTCGGCGATGAGTACACCCAGTAGTTACCGTGAAAATGACGTGGGTGATTTTGTAAATAAATGTCGTGGAAACTAATGAGAGGTTGGTCTGAAACCCATTACTACACTTTATTTCCTGATTAAATTAACTGGGTAATTTCTGATAGTAATAACAGATGTTTGTGGAGTGATGATCGTAATGTTGTGGTGTAGTCGTGTTCACGTAAGTTGTCGTTGCTGTGTCAACATGTAATACTGGGGCCAAAAATTCTTCAGCTGTCACCTTTCTATTTTGTTTCCGGTTTACACCCTACCCGGGACGGGCCGGGGTTTGACACTATACCGTGCGCGCGCGACGACGTATATGTGGCCATGACGTATGGCGCAGAGAAAGATTGTTCTGTCGTACTGGTCAGATACAGTACGGTACGTAATAGTTAATTACCGAAGATAGTTGGTCAACGGTTTTCGGTGGGGTTTTTAGCGGTGTAGACTGGATTTGTTCCGATTTTATTTATGGCAACGCGGGGTCCCCGTGCGAGAGACACTACATACTGATATACACCTGAACATCAGCAGGAGAGGACTCTTTAAAGTAGAGACACTACATACTGATATACACCTGAACATCAGCAGGAGAGGACTCTTTAAAGTAGAGACACTGATATACACCTGAACATCAGCAGGAGAGGACTCTTTAACTGTATGTCTAGAGACAGTCACTATTCTTGCCTCACTGATAGCTGGAACTGAAACAGTTCTACTAAATCTAAAATAAACTCAATCTTCCGAGTCACCATCTCCTGTTAACTGTGGGTGACATCCCTCCGATAGTTATAAATATCCATACGATGTGCTATTCCAAATTGATTTAATTGAACTGCAAGGGTGATTTTATTTTACATCACCAAGCAAATGTGATTACTGCCACCTATAAACACACACTGATGCACACACCCACACAGAATGGCTCCATCACAATGTGAAAAATGTGTAAATGTATATGTTGTGGGCCCAGATTAACACATCCTCACACTTAATTAAACTCATCATTTCCAGTCATGCTTCAGCTTATCTCTTCTCTTATAAATAACGTACAGCTCCTCTCCTCTCTGTCTTTTTTCTACAAACTGAGGTTCAAGAAAATATCCAGATTTACTTTCCAGTGTCCTGAGCAAAGCTAAGATTAATTTATATGCAATTATTATTTATTTTTGATCAATACAAATATATATATATACAGTATATATATATATATATATTTTGTGGTACAATACAAAGACGTAGACGTTTACAAAACATAGCGAAAAACCACAAATTGTTTATTTGAGTGGGTTATATGACTTTATTTGTTTATTTATTTATTTTTACACTCACGTAACTTTGAATATGTAGCCTTTAAGATGAATACATACAAGCAATGCAAACAGTAGAAATAAAGTCCATTAATAACAACTTGTTCCCAATACCTATAGGGGTTCGTCTAACTTCACAATTCTTACTTTGACAAAATGTTTTCCCAAGATGCTTCTGTGCAGCTTGGGGTTAAACCCTTCATACATGAAAGCAGAGAATAGTGCACATCCTGTTGAGTGTGAAGGATCTGAAAGAAATGTCCTGGCATGATTCTGTAAAGCGTTTTCTGCAGACATGCTTCTCTTTCTTTAACCCTCTGACGGGGAGGCTGAGAAAAGGAGATTGTGTGATTCTTCTGTGTAGCAAAAGTAAAAGTAGTCATTTTGCAGATTGGTCCATTTCAGAATAATATGATATGTTTTATAATGATTGATCATGAAAGTGTTCTCAAAGCTGGTAAAGGTGCAGCTAGTTTGAATGACTTTGTATACTGCAGGGTAGCTTGTGGATTTACTCCAGGTGGAACTAAAGTATGATTTAACACTTGATTATATTTCACATCATTCATCCACATCTGTGAAGTAACTAAAGGTATTAAAAACATGTAGTGGAGTAAAAGTGCATGATGACCACATGAAGTAGTGTACTTGAGTAAATGTTCTCCCTCTGGAAAAGTTTAATTCCAGTGGTGGTGTGTGTGTGTGTGTGTGTGTGTGTGTGTGTGTGTGTGTGTGTGTGTGTGTGTGTGTGTGTGTGTGTGTGTGTGTGTGTGNTACACCTGAACATCAGCAGGAGAGGACTCTTTAAAGTAGAGACACTACATACTGATATACACCTGAACATCAGCAGGAGAGGACTCTTTAAAGTAGAGACACTACATACTGATATACACCTGAACATCAGCAGGAGAGGACTCTTTAAAGTAGAGACACTGATATACACCTGAACATCAGCAGGAGAGGACTCTTTAAAGTAGAGACACTACATACTGATATACACCTGAACATCAGCAGGAGAT
>NW_011334084.1:4844-5048 GCF_000735185.1 Notothenia coriiceps
ACTAAAGTCTGATTTAACACTTGATTATATTTCACATCATTCATCCACATCTGTGAAGTAACTAAAGGTATTAAAAACATGTAGTGGAGTAAAAGTGCATGATGACCACATGAAGTAGTGTACTTGAGTAAATGTTCTCCCTCTGGAAAAGTTTAATTCCAGTGTGTGTGTGTGTGTGTGTGTGTGTGTGTGTGTGTGTGTGTG
>NW_011334085.1:0-5518 GCF_000735185.1 Notothenia coriiceps
TCCTTTGTGCATCAGTCAATCCTCACAGTAAATACAGAGCTAAATCCCAGATGAAATGCACGCTGAAGGCGCTTTGAGCTTGTTTTCTCTCACTGATTGTTATGTTAAATGTTTGTGTTTCATGTATTGTGTCTGGATACTTGTCTGTTGATGTTGAAATGGAGCAGCTGTGACGCAAGTCAAATTTCAGACTTGATCTGACAAATAAAGTAATATCGTATCGTATCGTAACTCGCTCATGGTGAATTGTCCCTACAATGAGCTGCTCTTTCCACACAGAATTAATCTGATATTAGCCTGACTTTGAACAAAGCAGCTAGCTTGGTATGATGTCCTGAATGATTCAAACATTTGCATTCTCACATATAGCACCTGCAGTTTACGTCTTGATAATTGCAAAGCATTTTTGAAATCCAATTTACAGACAGTCTTTCTGCATGCAACAACTAAAAGAATCCTAATCATCAACACAATTCCTTTAATTCTGAAACAACATGTACTATATGTGCAAAACAAGAGACTCAATTCCTACAGTATGGTAACAAGTATCTTTTTATCTGGATTTAGAATTGATGAAATCTAAAAACATACCCTTTTTATTTTTTCTCTCCCTCCCTCGCCTCAACCCGCCTCTTTGTCTGTCCCTCTCCCTTTTCCCCTTAAACATAGTTTTTTATACAAGTGGTTCTCTCACACGGCCAACATCAACATCCAATAAAGCCCAAAGATAAACATGGACCTCGGTCTACGGCAGAGTTGATTTCATCCCCAAGGAGCATCAGCCAACTCCCGTCCATCTGCCCAAACACAAACCTGCTGTTTTTCACAGGGGAAGAAAGAGAACACGCAAACAATGCTGTCAGATGAACGTAACTTGGACTCTTTCAGAATCTGATTATGCATAGTCATCACGTCTGGTTGACATGATGTGTTTTTTTGCAGCCAAATTGACAGAAGTATGAAAAGAAAAACAATTTGAGTTTCTCAAACATCATCACTATCACGGTCTGCTTTTCAGTGTCCTTGACTTTCTAAAAGCGAGAACAAGAACAATCTCATGTTGGAAAGGATTTAGGCACATTGCGTGAAGAGCAGGTGTTCCATGTCATCCCGAAACAGTGGAAAACAGCTTCAGTCGTAAATAGACAAGCCTTATAAAAGAAAAGCACGGTTTGAAAAGAAAAAAATGAGGGGGAGAGGCTTAATAACATCTTTAGTCCTGAGGACAGCCGCCAACTGGAACAGTATCATAGCTAAAACAATCACATCTGTGTCCTGGAAATTAGGTGATAACCTTTTCCTGCTTTTGTGGTCTTTCTAACCTAATTTAGCTTGCACATTTTGAGGTTCTAGTTAAGTCTAAGACAACGTAGCTTTGTAACAAGATTTGTTGTGCTTGGCTTAATTGTTTTCTCTGTACTCTGCAGCCTCATGAGCCGCTTTCACACCAAGTACTTTTCCGTACTTAGTTCCCAGCACTTAGTTCCCAGCACTTAGTTCCCAGCACTTAGTACCCCCATGGAACCAAGAGCCGATCGCATTCACACCGGAATAAGAAGATTACGCAAATGAAGCCGCTGACGTTACTTCTTCTTCTTCTGCTTTGGGTTTACTGGCAGGTCGCAAACAACTTCACGGCGTATACTGCCACCCGAAGTCCCCGGGCCGGAAGTCCCCGGAGTTGGGGACTGGCTTCAGTGGAAGCTGCGTGGTTTGCAATTCAACAAGCCAATCAGAAATTGTTACTTTTTCTCCCCAGGATAGTCCCACCTCTCTAGCAGGCACTAAAAATGGGGGTAAACGTTCTCTGAACTAAGTTCTCTTTTTGGTGTGAACGCAAAATTCCAGGAACGGAACTAAATGGGAAAAGTACGGGGAAACGTACTCCGTTGTTAAAGCACCTATGGTGAGCCATGAGTTGTTAGAAGGTGTTAGTGACTCTTTACATGTCTATCCAGCCGTAACACCTCTCCATGTCTGCGTTTAAAGTTGAATTATTGATCATCTGCTAAATATACATCAATGAGGGGTTCTGGCTCGTAATGTCAATGTGTATTCAGGGTAGGTGACTGACCATGAATATGTGTGTCAAGCGTTTTTCTGCAGTGTATGAGGGTGCCCGTGTGTTTTTCCGTGCACGTTACCAATTTGCAGCTGCCCTGTCGCTGCTCAGTGCCAGCTCACAGATGTTTGGCCACTTTCCCTTCAGCAAGAGTTCGTCTGGAATCTGTGAAGATAAACAGAGAGAAAAGTTAACACAGAACAACAAGTCTCTGATGTCTGCTGCAGGAAAGTGTATTTTAC
Source organism: Notothenia coriiceps (assembly GCF_000735185.1). Taxonomy (NCBI): domain Eukaryota; kingdom Metazoa; phylum Chordata; class Actinopteri; order Perciformes; family Nototheniidae; genus Notothenia; species Notothenia coriiceps. Next base: position 2,305 of record NW_011334085.1, read on the forward strand.
TTTTAAAGTGTGAGACACTTTTAACATTAGACAATTCCTCTTTTATTCAAAGAACATGTGATACTGGAGATTTGACTTAGTACTAAAACACAAAGACAAACCATCCACTAAGAAATTCAGGATTTTTCCAGGAGGGGCTGCTTAAGGAGACAGGCACTTAAACAGCGATTCAGGGTAAAATGAGAAAAAGAAAGAAAATATTTAAACATTTTTTAGAAATTGTAAATACAAGTATGACCCTAAAATTGATTATGATTTGTCTTCTTTGAGGAGTAAGGCAGTTGTTTGAACCATTTTCTAAAACAGTATCTACTCCAATAATGAGATAAGATGCATCACAATCTGACGGATTCAGTTCAGCAAGGATTGGGTCAATCACATTGTACGTTTGCTTTACAGATATTTATCAAAGCAACCATAACATTCAGCCTTCCTTTTTACAAGTAAAGCAAAAGTAGAGATAAACACCTCTACCGTTCACACTCAGGTGCTAATGTGTGACAGATCTGCATGTGAGAAACCAGGCCGACGATATCCGGATAACCACAGATTGGACACACGTTTCACCCATTATAGCCGAATTTAGTTGAAAGTAGTAAAATGTTAATATTGACAAGCTGGACTTGTGCGATTAGTTTCTTGGGGGAATTCTTTGTATTTGTCTTTTATTGGTGCCCACAAGCATTTTTTACACACTACACAGAAACCAACAGCACACTGTGTGTGTGTGTGTGTGTGTGTGTGTGTGTGTGTGTGTGTGTGTGTGTGTGTGTGTGTGTGTGTGTGTGTGTGTGTGTGTGTGTGTGTGTGTGTGTGTGTGTGTGTGTGTGTGTGGTTGAAAAAGTTGTGATAGGACGCTCAGAAATTATGGGGCCCCCTTAGACTTGGGCTGATGGATGGATCAACATGGAGGCATCGCTAGAGATAAACTGCACAAGAGGAAGAGGGAGGAAACAGCGGGCTTGTTCACACTGCTAGCCCAAATCTATGTTTTGGCATATCCTGATTCTATAGAGATTGATTTTAGGAAGTCTGGAGGGCAAACAAATGACCTGAAGTGTGCAAATCCTTATAATTGGAGATGTTATCAAATGATATTCCATTGGAACTTTTTTACAGACACATCTTTTGTGTCACTCGCAATGCAACATACTCTACACAATTAGTAAACACTTTGAGACAATTGTAAAAAATTAGGGTTAGGGTTGTTTAGCATGCGGTCTGTGTGTTGCTTAGCTATCACTCAGCTAAATGTAGAACGTGCTTGGTGGAAATAAAATGTGTGTTATCAATAAGTGATTTTACATTTTTGTTTCTGTGTGTTGTTTTAATGAAAGTTTGCCAGGTTTACAGTTTTGTAAAAGGCAGAAGGCATACAGCGTGTTGATTGTGTTGGTAAAAGTGAGGAAACCGCATGTGATGCCAATAATAGTTTACAGGAATACCCTGATTAACTGAAGCCACAGAGGAAATTAGACATGTCACATGTGGCGTGTGTTCCTGCACGTGTGCATATTAGACTGATAATGACAAAATGCAGGAAAACCCTCACGATTTAAAACGGGAAAAAACGATCGTGTTCCTTTAGAATCAACCGCAACGATATCAGAACATCCTCCACCTGCCAATTTGAAACCAATAATCTAATAGACTATACAGCCCGCACTGTGTAATGGAATCCAGCTGAATCGTGCTGCTATTAGTCGTGCTTTGGCTAAGATATGCCGCAGCTGCAGTTACATGATGGCAGGAGTTTTGCCCTGGGTCACAACAGCCACTAAACACTTGTTATTCTAATTTCCGTGTAGACACTCATTCCTCATCAAAGGGAACCACTTTCTTTCTCCATCCAAAATGTTCATGTGTCCTTTGTGTCTTCCTCTTCACAAATACATAACCCTGTCTCTGTTATTCACTCAGTACTCCTTCAATGTATCTCTGCTTTCCATCCGTTCTCCAACATGTCTCTTTGTTTTTTTCTCTAGAAGACATAAATGTGATAATGTGATGACAGGCAGGATAATGAGAACCGTTGGTTGTCAGCGTAAGTAATATATCATAAAGTACATGCTGGCTTTCTATTTTAGGGCCAATGTGGAAGACAATGGTGAATGGTGAATTGTGATTACTGTACATATGTGTTGTGTAGGAATGTGCCGAAGTTTGAGACCCTTTAGGCTCTCAGGCTCAGTGGCATGAGTAGGTGTGGCACCAGGGACTGGGAGCACAATAGGAACACACACCCTTAGTGACTACCAGGGAAGTTAAGTATGCCATCTCCATTCTTCATTCTCATTCCCCCTTCTCTTCCACTTTCTCATTGCCCTTCTCAGTGTGAAGTGCATTGTTGTGCCGGTCTCATGCAGTGCCAAGGACCAACCAGTCCTCTTTGTAAAACCCCCATGTCCAATTTCGATTCTCCAGCTCTTTCCACCATTCGCTTTATCTAATTAAATCTGCACACAGTGGGTCCTGGGCACTGGAAACTGCATTGTGGGGTCCCTGGACAAGCAAAACAAATGGAGACCCCAGCATGTGGAGATTAGAAGCAGACCCTACATGTGGCTTTTGTACGTATGGAAAAAAAAGCAAGAGGGAGGGAGGAGGATTGAGGGTATAGGAAAAATGTGGAAAGGTAGAACAGAGGCAAGAGTGTAAGGTGGATGTGGTGGGCATGGAGATGGGAGGGTGAAGGAGAAAGAATTGAGCGATAGACCGTGAAGAAAGAGGTGGGACGTGAAGGGCAGGAGAGGAACAAAGAGATGGCAAGATGGGGAGGAAATGTGGAGCAGTGCTCCTGGGCATGAGATGGTGGAGTAAAGTATCTGGTGCAAAATAGATAAGGGATATATGATGGGAGTCCGTGTGGAACTGAAATCACAGCTTCTATTTGCTCACACTGCAGAACTTTACATTTGTTAGGTTAAAAAGTAAAACAATATTTCTAAGCATTAAACTGGTTGACCACAAGCGTTCCCCTATCAGCTCATATCCAGCTGTGTAAATATGTGGATGTGTTAAATTAACCACAAGCTGAATGCCCTTTATTAGGGTATCTGCAAGGCAAACAAATAAACACAGGCAGCCTAACCTCATAACCTGCTGTTATGTTATGGTAAGCGCACACACACACACACACACACACACACACACACACACACACACACACACACACACACACACACACACACACACACACACACACACACACACA
>NW_011334085.1:5561-19877 GCF_000735185.1 Notothenia coriiceps
GGTATTAGGCTTCGACTCTAGGAAAGGGATTTTGGGTGAATAGACACGAGAAGCTGAAAAATGTCCTTCATAGACACAGAGGCGATATATAACTATGTCGTCTCATCTCCACTCGTCCGGAATTTCGTTCTGTGTAATAACGTTCTTACGTCTTCCTTCTTGCTCTCTCTTTACCTACTCTTTTGACACTGGGTCGACCCGCTTGATTTGTCTGAACGACCGTGACGTTTAGTGACTTTCTTGTAAGGTAGTTTTTGTCGTTTGACGTTGTGTATACCAAAATTAGCCCTTTTGAAAGGTAAAGAGGAGAGGAGGGGGTATGCCAAACAATAAGTCAAAAACAAAAATGTTAAACCGGAAGCTGCCTGGTTGTTGGAATCAGTGTTATCTCTCCTCCCTCTGCCCAGGTCCCTTGTGCCACGATTTGGTTTGATTTTGTCCTAGGGGGAGTAAACGGTACAATAACACGAACTAAATTGGTAGGTGAACGGGATTATCCAGAAATTTACAATAGAGGAGAAAAGGAGAAATTACACTACGGACGGACTCCAATACGGTAAACATTTTGAGTCGAGTTTCGTTGGAAGTTGGAAAAAACCTACGTTTGAGTACCCATTGTGAAAGTGCAAAAAAACTAACCTATAAAGTTTGGATAAGGGTCAATGGTACTATTTTCTTTTCGGTGAACCCAAAACACACACCACATCACACACCACACACACAACACACCACACACACACCAACACACACAACACACACACACAACACACACACACAACACAACAAACACACACCACACACACACACACACACAACAACACACAACACAACAACACACAACACACACAACACACACACAACACAACAACACACACACACACACACCAACACACAACACACACGGCGAAATGGGTTATTGTATTGTCGTCCATACTTCCAATCCGACCGGACACAAATACAAAAACGGAGTCATCATCAGTGGTGGACTGCCCATCAGTGGCGGACTGTCCATCGGGACGTAGGACCGGTACCGAAGTGGGCTGGTCGGATAAGTCACTAGCACCCCCCCCTTGACAATTTACTAGCGGTTTATGGGGCATTCTACAGAATTAGTACAAAGTGCAGTCCCACGACAAGAACAACTATTTAACAAAACAATTAAGTATTCAGGCATAGATATTTACTAAGAATATGTTATGGTCTATTCAAACACAATATTTAGATTTATTGTGGGTATCTATTCTTAATAAAAAAACTATACTAAAGAAATCCTGTCCCCAGTTTTCATGCCACTACGGAAACACAAGGGGTTTCAGTCCAATGGCTGAGCCTGGTTTTTAGCCACACCCCTGCATTCTTGACTAGGCAGTGACACTGCATCCCTGTCCCTCATGGCTGAATGACAAGTAGTTACGTATATATCCCATACTTTTGATATAAAGCTGTTCCAAAATCGGAAAATTGGCGTGTAACCTTAAGAATTGTCACTACAGAACACACATTATTTTCAATTAAGTCAACCTTATCGGGATTTTATTAAAAGTATTAGGTTTTTATGTGTGTAAACATCTTCAAAAACGTTTATGCTAGCCATGTACTTGCTAGCATTCTTTAGTTATGCTCAATTTGAGCTAGAATCGTCACTACCGAAACATATGGTTACGTTTCGGTAATTGACATGATCGTTTCGGTAGTGACAAAATGGTAAGCAGGTAAATCCCACCATTTTGAAATAAATGTGTTTTAAAGTCTGAAAATCAGTGTGTTACTTTAAAGGTCTCTTATTATACCATTGTTAGGCATATATTATAGGTCTCAGATATATAAAAAACATGTCTATGAAGTGTTTTGCTCAAAATAACAAACAGATCTAGCCATTCTAGTCTCATTCCCCTCTCTTTCAGCCTGTTACCAAATTGCTGATTATGGGTGAGCAGATTCAAACATTCACACTTCAACATAAGGCATGTTATGAGTTCAGATTAAGCAATAAGGTTGAGGGAATAAGATACAACCTTGAGAACAAAATACTGTGGTCACTACCGAAACAATGGATGTTTTGTAAAAGATTAAGTATATTGTATATATGTTCAATTTCAACAATCATCAACTCTGGAATCAATATGATCAGTATTATGCATTTTACAAAGAAAGTTTGCATTATGATTTTTATGATTTTTATGAATTGTATAAATTGAACTTTGACATTTGATTAAAAATTCACTTGTATTAATTTAATTGTGAAAACCCTCAAGAAATATTTGTTAAAATGATATTTAGAGAAGGGAAGGTAAAACAATCTTAACAGGTTAATATAACACTTTTTTTACTACAGTGTATGTACAATGTTTCCGTAGTGACCATTTTTGGTAGAGGAAGAACATTCCAATACAGTCTGAAAATATGATATAAAAATGTATGGTTCTTTTACTAGATATGTTTAATTTAGATATGGTACAAAATATATTTGGACAAAGTTTTGGGAAAAAAACATACAACATTTCAAAACATTTCCAACCTGACTTTGGTCCAATTTGGTAGAATGGCCCATATACTAGCGGCACCAAAGTGGGCTGGTCGAGAGTCCCGGGCTGATTTTTAGTCCCAGTCCGCCCCTGGTCATCATTTACAGCCCCCTCCCGTCCCTCTCTGCTGTTGCAAGACAAATCACTGCATCATTCGTTATAGTTTCTGTATTTGTTCAACAAATATGTCGTTTTTTTCTACCTCACTGAAACAACAGAGATAGTGGAAGTGATTTGTGTGTTTCAGAGGGAGTTGGACATTGGTCATCGTAGTTTTAGCAGTATTGCCCTCTACTGGTGAAGTGCAAAATATTCTTGATTTAAATATAATGAGCTGCATGCTGGTGGTAACAATTTGTCAGACACATTTTAGATTGTATGAAGTAATTATAGCGTATATGAATTGCGATCTTCCAAAATACACATTTGCCTATCTTTAGGGAGTTTCACTTCATTTTTTGCAGTAAAATTGTCAGGTTTGACATTTGACTGGGGTGTGGGGGGAAAGAAACATTTAACTGAACTTATCATTCGATTTTCAATTTACAAAGGCACTTGATTGTCTCTCTTTGACTCCTATCTAGCTTCTCTAGACTGTGGAGTCAGGAGTCCATCTGTAATGAACTTCAGCTATGAGGCCATGTAGGGCGCGCGCGCACACACACACACACACACACACACACACACACACACACACACACACACACACACACACACACACACACACACACACACACACACACACAGAGAGAGAGGGCATACTAGATCAATCCCCTACTGCCCAATTAGGACTGACAGTAGGATTAAGGAAGGCTCACTCCCCGGGTCACGTGAACTCTGTTGTCTGATACAGTTTCCCTCTGGAGACACACACAGGACTGATAGCACACAGAGGAGTGTGTGTGAACGTGTGTGTGTGTGTGTGTGTGTGCGTGTGCGTCTGTGTGTGTCGAAAGGGAGTACAGGGAGAATCATTTGTTTTTCCTTAGACATGTGCTGGTCGAGGTATTTGTGTGTGCAACTGTGTGTGTGTGTGTGTGTGTGTGTGTGTGTGTGTGCGTGCGTGCGTGCGTGCGTGCGTGCGTGCGTGCGTGCCTGCTCATATATGTGCAATGGCGCAAGCAAAAAACATGCATGTTTCCCTTTCTACTAAAGCCTCTGGACCTCCTCAGGTGTATTAAATTACCATGTAATTCATCATCATATCATTACAATCAATCATTATAACTTTCCATCATCAGTAACTTGGATGCCCAGAGATATGTTCTCATAAGCAAGTCCTATACAAGTCTATTTTATTGGGCTATTATGATGTTTTACATGTGCATTTTATGCCTGCAAAGTATTGGTATTAAATCCACGGAAAAGCTACAAAGTCAGTTACAATGTGGTGCTGATTGTCCCTGTGGCCTCGCTGAACCGCAGCAGTATCTATATTTCATTAGTAACGCTCTATCCATATTTCATTACAAGGCTGGTCAGTTATTCAATACCTAATACCTGGTCAGTGACAGAGGCCTCGCTGAACTTGGAGCAGCCTTATAGCGAGCATGCGGAAGATAATGGGCCTCAGTGTTGTCTGTGGAGCAGTGCCAACTATTTTGTTTTCCACAACTGGAAGAGGAGAGGAAGAGAAAGTCAAGGTAGTTACTGAAGCGTGTGTCAGGATATAATGTATTAGCCCGGTTAAGTGGCATAAATTGTTTATTAGTAGCTATTAAGTAATAGTGAAATCCAAATACATGAGGTCAGAGACGGCTGCCTGCAGATACACAGATCTGATAATGTCTGCCAGGAGGTAAGAGGGCATGCACACATACTGTACACATGTACATGCAAGTACGAGCAATTACATGTACATGTACGTGTGAGTCTAGAACAGAATACATGGAAAAGCTTCATATAATTTGAATTCAAAATTGCTTTTCAAAATGATGTTGCATGTTAAGCAGAAAATGTATCACAGTATAGTGTAAGCTATGGCAAAGCAGCATGGTAAGCACACTTCCCAGTTCATCAAGGTTATTCATTTTTTGCCAAGGGGCATCTCAGCATGTCAAGATAATTTGCCTGGAATGAGCTTAACGGTCCAGATTTCTGTTCAGTATCATAATACTATCCAAACCCTGGCAATTTGCAAGTAGGTTAATTTCATTAACATGGGTATTTTTGCAGTTCATAATAATATACTTCTTTTACATCTTGTTTTGATGAGGTAACAAAGTAATCAAGTTACAACACTTTGATATTGCGAAACTTGGATATGGTTGCCAACTACTTTTTCCAACAGGTGATGAGTAACTGCATCAGAATATTTTATTTAAGTAACCCTCCAAACTCTACTAGACAGTATAGGTGTTTGTGCCACACTCGTTTTGTTAGTGGTAAAAACAAAAATATTAGATTTTTCAAGCTCTTAACTCTTCAGTTTAGAAACAAGTTCACAAGAGCCCGAATCCCATAATTCCCATGTGATGTCAAAGTGAAACATCTATAAAGACCCAGGCCAATTGTTAACAGATGTCACTGTACATTTGCATTCCGAGACTGAGATTCACACAGTAATAAAAAGTAGAAGCCTGTGTATAAAGTCCATAAACTCAGAGCATTCAATCAGATTACTTTCAGAGATAAAAAGATCTAGTGAACTAATGGTCAGAGGAAGATAGGAAACAGAGATACTGAGCATCAGCTGTTCAGGTTTATAGGCTGATTGAATATGTGTTTTTATCAGGAATACTTGTAGCAGGTCATAAATTAAAAATGCAAAAGGACACATTCCAAAAACTGCTGTTAGTATAGTATTTAAAGTACAAATTGTGTGTACGAGTGTGAACGCATCTGTCTGACATTGTTTGACCCGAGGAACCCCCAGAGACTCCATTACAATCAGCCGCAGACTGGACTTGAACAATGTTAATTTCTCTGATTCTCCAACTGATCTAAAATCATGTTTCTTAGGTCCCTTGTGTGATGTGAAACACTTTCAGAGCTGAATAAAAGCTCAGCCAGCACCAAAGTTGGACAGCGGCTCAACGCTCCCAGAGTAATCGAACATGAAAAAGGAGTTCTCTCTTCGCATTTCCTCCACCCTGACAACTCACTAATGAGGGTATTGATTGCAGAAACACATGCTGATCAAGGGTCAACAGGCGCCGTACAGTGACATCTGTTAACAATGCTGCATGATTAACCTAATATGTGGCCTAGAAACCTGATCTCTCCGGCCAATTGCTGGAGGTATAGCTCCAATTGAGAAGAAGCTAAAGCTGCTTGTCGCTGTCCAGATGCAACATTTTCTTCGAGCGCTGGAGAAATAACTAAATTTCAGAGTGAGAAAGATGATTAGATGGGTCATATAACCTCACATTGTGTAGCTATTAAACATTTTGAAAAATAGAAAACTAATGACATGGATACATAAACACATTTGGATATGTAGTGTCCAAATGTGCCAGTTAAGTTGTCTTGGTATGCCATTTAACTGCAATCTTTCATGAACATTTGTTTGGTTTCAATCTCAGAAGTTTTTGTTTTTTTATGGAAACATTTTTTTTTTGTGTAATTTTTACTATAGATAAACCAACAAGATATACATGTAATAGATATTGTTTTGGATTACTGATCTTCATAATTCTCTTTAACATTTGGATAGAGCCAGGTTATCTGTATCTTCCTGCTCTTAGTATAAAAGGTAACCATTTACCGTCTATTCTCATATTAAACAAACATAACCATTTATCTTTACCTAACCATTGTCGAAAAAAAGTGAACAAGTCTATATCCCAAACTGTCAAACTGTGTTTCAAACCTTCATTTTTCATGAACACGGCCACTGGTTTGTAAGGTACTTGGCATTCTTGGGTGGTCTGTTTTAATACCACAGACAGTCTATGATTAATACTATGAAAACTAGAAAACTAGAAACCAATGCCTCTCATGTTGCACATTAAACCACTTGTAAAGACACACACACTGCTGGCTCTCCTCCTGTCTCCCCTCCACCTTGGATTAGACCATCAAATTGTCTTGTTTTCCGGGTCTCATCCATCTTACCTCGGCTGGTCACAAGAAGCTGTGCTGGGGGTCCACACAGGAGCCACCCAGGGCCCCAAATAATACAGTTCCACTAAAATACATGCTCACAACATCAACATGAGTCACTTGTGTTTGCACACAAATTGTATTGATGATCTTGTTAAGTCTTTTAATCAGTGATATGTTACCAAATATCTTCCCCTAAGCATAAGCTAAATGTATTCTTGCATGAAAAAAATCTGCCTTCGCCTTCTCAGGGTTTCGTAAATGCCCAGACCATCTTGTTTCACTTTGAAGCCTTAGTTGAAACTGAATTGAGATATGATAGAAATAAAATAAATAACCTTCATAAGGCAACTCGGGAAATAAGAAGCATCACAAACAGTAGTTCTAAAACCATATACTGTAGACCCACACAGTGTCTTCTTCTCTTTGAAAATGCCTTTTCAAATTCGAAAATAGAGCTGAATTTGAATACATTTCTAATTGTTTGCTTTGGCCTCCTAACTTGTTGAATTGAATGGATGGAGAAAATCTGTAGATAAAGCCCTCAACATGAGCGGAGGTGCATTTATAAAAAGAACTCCCCCTGCCCTGAGTGCGAACACACACACAGACACATTCACACACAAGCTCTGGTTGCCAACATTTGACAATAACTTGGCAACAGTGTATTTGCCAGATATTTGTCAGATTGAGCTTTAATGTAGAGATGTAAGAGACGGTAAAGTATGGACAGGTTCACACACACACACACACACACACACACACACACACACACACACACACACACACATTCCTCATTTTAACACGCAGTAAATGTCCAGATTACCTCTGAACCTCCTCCAAGAAACTTTTCCAAACTCTGCTAATGATTTCAATGGAAAGTAAAAACAAACAGGTTTTTCTTGTGCGCCTGCATGATAGCCATTTGGGTGCAATTTTAAGCTATTATTACTTCATTTTCATAATTGTGGGGTCATCTCTGGGGTGTCTGGATATTCCCATAACAACTGGCTGCAAAGCAGAGTTTAGTCTGGCCTGGGAGATGATCAAAGCTTGGAGTCTGGTTCGAGTAATACCGTCAAATCAAAGGTGATTTTTTTTGGCACTTGTTTTATTAAATTATACAATGAAGACTGACAGGCAATACGAGAGTGACAAGTATTGCTGTAATTTACCAAAAAAAAGAACAAATAATCAGACTGCTTCCTTAATCACAAACACTTAAAAACCCTATATATCTTAAGGAAAAAAACAATCACCATTAAACATCTTTTGGACATTAATGTAAATAAAGCATCAATACATGTCCAGATGTCACGCTCAGCCAAAATCAAACTGCAGTCTAATTGTTCTGATTAAACAGAGAAGTCATTTCCATTCTGTTGATTTTCTTTTCATTTTGCATTTTTCAATCTCTTGCCTTACTTTCTGCAATATGACTTGGGAAGTGTATGTTTTTCTTCAAGGTTCTCGAATGATTTCACAAGGGGAATAATTACATGTTCCAGTATAAATATGAAATCCACACCTAGAAATGTCCAAACCACCACTGCCTTTTGTTAAGAGATCTGCGTTAAGAGTGTAAAGACATACAGCTTCAGTAAACTCTCATTAACCTGGGTGTTATCTGCAAAGACGGAGAGAGGGAGGATGTGAAGAATGCTGAGAAGTAGACTAACTCTCATTTCCCAAAACGTGTCCAATTACTACTCAGCACTTCATCTACAGATTTCAACATGGGATTGTTAAGTTTAGAGTGTTGAGGTCTAGAGGATCATCTGTCCGTCCAACACTGTCAGTCTCGACTTCCCTGAACAGAAGGCATGGAAGTCGACACTTTCACGGCTTGCTCACTGAAAAAGTAGCCAAGTGTTTTTGTGTTCAATCAACCATCAAACGCTGCCATGGCCAAACCAGTGCAGAGGGAAAACATCAGAACGAGCCCAAAGCCACTGCAACCACTCTGAAAGCTTGGCACGCCTAAACACAGGATAAGCCTCGGCAGCTACATTGTGACATTTTCTCATTTGTAGAAGTCAGCACCCTTTTTCATCCAATCCAAAGCGGCCACTCTTGTGCAATGAAATTGATGACCAGGTTTTATATGAAATTCTACATTAATAGTTTTAAACATTGAATTCATTTTCTGAACCCGGTAACACAAAATACATTCTTTCTGGTAACACAAGACATACAAATATTGAACTGATAGCCGTGACATAAAATTGGAGTGAACAACTATTCTCTACCACTATTCTCCATGAAAATCACATGTCCATGCATACAGTTTATATTTATGAGGGGAGACTTACCATCAGAAAAGAAATAGTTCCGACTGTATAGGTACTAACAGAGCTATAAAAGCGACAGAACAGTTGCTAATTTCCAGCAAACTCCATGACTCCATGAGTGTAAAAACTGGAGGCAAACAAATGGCAATTAAATCATGGAAAAATATGTGAAACCTTATGGCACCGGAGGCTACATCAAACCGGAGTGAAGGAAAGAGTGGGTCGATGTAAAAGAACACTCACTATTTCTCTGCGTTGCTCTCCCTTCTCAGTCTTTATTGCTGGATTAGACCCCTGTAAAGCACTGCACCTTGCAGACAGGGTCTCCTTTTACATGCAACTGGGGTCTCCACCTCAAGGCCTATAAAGTCCAGCCAGCTGGCCCTGTAGACACATGAATTTAACTCATTACATTACAGAGAGAAAGGAAGTCCGAACAACAGAGCTTACAGAGAAAATGATAAGGTGAGACATAACCTTAAATATTATTGATAGCATTTTTTGCCATACTGTAGCATGGACTGTGATGTTAATGTCAGGCTGTTAGTTTGTCAGTTGGTTGGTTCACAACTTAGGTCCAGACTGACAGCTACTTGAGGGATTGCTATGAAACATTATGAAGACATTCATGGTCGCCAGTGGACCTGTTCCAATAACTTTGGTTGATCCATGATTTTCCATGATAGGTAGTTTTCTTCAATGTCTCCACAACAATGGATGACCATTGAATTTGGGACACATATGGCCCGGGCGGAAATAGTCCTTACTAGGTGTCCCTTACGTGTCAAGGGACACCTAAAGACGCACTTATTTAAGCAGGCGTTTGAGCAGTCTTAGGCCGTTCATCACGTCACTGTCCTGTCACTGTCGATCACTGGTCCTCTTGCACTTGGTTTCATGTTTGTATATTGTTTTTAAGTTTTTATTCTATTTTCCTGTCATGTTATGCTTTGTTATTATTATGCCTTAGTGCCATATTGGCCTAATTGTTTTGACTGCTATATTTTGTACAGCACTCTGTGCATTCGTGCTGGGAGGGGTGCTTTAGAAATAAACTTTTACTTACTTACTTACTTACTTACGAAATGTTAGCAATGCTGCCTTGAAGCACTTCTGTGACTAAAAGCAACCTTACATAGCTCCTGACTTTAAAGTCATAATTTCGGTATGGTGCCATACTCAAACAACTTTCCCTGTCGTTGTGCATGTGGGCCGATCGCTAACCACCAAGGCCACCAAGTTCCAGTAAGACATACCTACGCACCTAAGTACACTCATGCAGAATGAAAAACCCACATTAACCACATTTGAAATATGTATAATGTGTCTCATAACTTCAATCATTACTGCCCTTCCAATCATACAGGCTGTAAGTAAAACACAAAAATACACCCATAAACCCTCACTGACCTCTCTTAAGGCCGCAAATGGCAATAGGCAGGGCCCTCTAATTCTTCTTCCATTCCATGTACCATGGCCAACAGCCAGTTACAGCCACTGGGAGGAACTTAATGTCAATGTGTGCTCTACAATAGAGAAAATATTTCACAGAGCACCTGTTTATTACTATCATTAGCAAGCTATCTGAACAAGAGGCTGTGGGTTAAGTGCATCTGGCAGGGCTTAATATAGCACGCAAACTACTGCAATGCCAAGTAACCATAAAACCACACATGTAGTAGTTAATATCCACCTCACTGCGTACCATTAAAAACTGATTAAGACTTCAAACAGCCCCCATTACAGAAGCGCTCTTCTGCTTTGGTTTAGGAGAAAACAGTAAGGTCTCTATAAACAGTTCAGGTTTGGACTGTTGTGGTCTGATTGGTGTTCTGCAGTATTACTGTGGTCAAAGTTACTCATTATGATTGCACTGTTTGACTGGAGCTCTGTGTGTTTGTGCAGGCAGTATATGACTTTAATGTGTTTTTCCTATAAGCACATTGACACAAAGCCATTTAACAACCCAGTCTAACCTTTTCAAAGGAAAGATGATTTTCAGATTTATATTGAGCACAGTAGTGACACAACATTGGTGGGCTTTTTTCATCAGAAAAGCACAGGGTTGAAAGCTGTCTTAAACCAGGATTTTACCACAATACATATCCATTAACTTTTCTTTAGTTCTGATATCAACGTCCATGTCCGAAACACAACGAATCGTAAAAGAAAGAAAAGCCTGAATGATTCAAGGCTGCTTACTTAGATCTGTACAAATTCTAGCCCATACAATCGCAGAAAGCACAAGAGAATTTGAGATAGAGGTACACCTGAAAATAAACTAAAACAAACAACCGTTTAAAAGCTGCAGCATTTTTATTTGCTACAAGTAAGTGATAGGGAAAGAAAAAGAATTCAGCATATGTTAGGTACCACTACTATTCTTTCACATCATCTCCCAAAAACATGAGGTATGTGAAACATCTGCAAAGCATTTGCAGAATTAAAAATAAATTAATAAATAATAATGGGCGTCTGGTGCTCTGCCAGGGTTTTGAGTCCAGTTTACTGGCACATGGCTTCATGGTTTGTATTAATTTACCCTGGGCTTTGACGTTTGGCAGCAGGCTGAAATGAAAGAGCCTTGGGCAAAATACATCATATTTACTAATAGAAATACATGTTGGAGCCGGAGGTTTTTTCTACCTCACTTTTTCCATTCCCAATTATTGAGCTTGAAGTGCAAATGTGTCCGTGTCTGGTAAGGGGTTAAATTAAGTGTGAATATAATGTTCCAGCTATGCATACCAGCAGTGGATGATGATGCCTGATAAGACACAAATGTTCTTACGGAAACACAACTCAAGCATGAAAACTCAAACCTCCAACAGTTAAGATTTACCGATATCGACCTGTGTACTTCTTTTTCTTTCATTATTTTAAATTAATTTTACATTGGATATTTGTTGTAGTGTTTTTGAATGTCTCAGTAATACCATCCAATATCTGGGAGTACTTTGTATTTGACAGATTTTTTTATATGGATTTTTATAAGCGGGCAGAATAAAGGAACCTGCCCTTTAATGAAGGCCGTTTATAAACCACAGATGGTATCACATACCGTATTACTGATGAAAGGTTATGGAAATGTTCAAAAATAGTTACACAGTAAGATCGAAAAGAGCAGCTTGGTTACAGATGCTATTTGAGTTTTAATTGAACATAAAACAAATAGAGGCTGAAAGCTTTAACAGTAAACTGTAATACTGAAAATGAGAATTTAGTTAAGATCAAAAACACTCCACAACATGCCATGCATGTTCTTGATAGTTGTAAGAGTTGAATTCTACTTTGTGTGTGTTTAGACAGACTAAGGAAGCCATTTTAAACTCATTTTGTAGATAAGAAAAAAAATATTGCTAATTATAATTAGCAAGTCATTTGCTGGCCTCAACACATTGTTCTACTTTCTGCATTGCAGTGATGGGGGCTAAAGGCTCTGAAAGGCGATCAAAGGCTCTTCATACACCATTAACCAGGAAGTGCTGCCATAATGATTGTAGGCTGTTGCCAGTTTTGACACCGTTTCTGAATCCTCCAGAATGTTGGCACTCAACTAAAATAATTCCTTTCAATTCAGTCACAACCAATCTCTTGATACAACGGAGCAAACTCACTTTATTATTATTCCAATTGCATTTTCCACTTCATAAACAGTCTACTTTCTTGAATGCTTCTTACACTGGCTTTTTATTCAATCAAAGCTCTTTCACAATTGTGTATACTGTTTCATTGGCACAACATATAAGATGGCCACATTTTTGTTTCCATGCTGATTTTGTTCTTTCCTATATTTTATGCTCTTGGGATTAAGAACATCATATTCATATTTTGGAAATAAAGCCAAACGATAATTATTGTAATCAAGCTTAATTAATCAATTGAGGTCAAATGTTATCCTAAAATGTGATCTTAAAAAAAAATGTGGCTGATATATATATTTTTTTTTTTAAGGATAACAAAAAACAATGCAGTTTATTATAAGAAATAACCTTCGAAATTGTATAAAAAGACACAAAGACAGATATTATTTGTAATCAAAAATGATTAACAATTATTGTTCATTACAGCCGGGGAAGGCAGTTTATTTGCCATTATTGGGAAACAACTATGATAACCTTAATCTTTTTTTTCGATTTCATACGAACATATGAAAATATTTGATCTCTCCTGTTGATATTCCTCTCTCTTTTTCTCTCCTATACACACAGCCCGGAGGCTTATTTTGACCCTGTAAGAAGGCATCTGTTCACTATTGGACTCTGCAACCTGCCTCGAGAGACCTCCAGAGTTGATAGCTAAAAAACATAAAACAGGTGCACACACACACACAAACACAGAGAGAGAGAGAGAGAGAGAGAGAGAGAGAGAGAGAGAGAGAGAGAGAGAGAGCATTTGAGGAAATGGCCCCCAGATTCTGACAGAGAATGTGTGAAGGGGGATTTTTCCTGGTCCTGCTGAATATCAATGCTTCTTATTCTAAACACCAAAGCACATGTGCAGAGGTGTGTGGGCATCGTTTGAACCACTGTTTGCATATGGCAATGTCAACCAATGCAGGATGTAAAAGTGTGAGAATTCCTCTCTTGTGGGATGAGG
The DNA here is from genome assembly GCF_000735185.1 of Notothenia coriiceps. NCBI lineage: Eukaryota > Metazoa > Chordata > Actinopteri > Perciformes > Nototheniidae > Notothenia > Notothenia coriiceps. The sequence continues at coordinate 19,021 of NW_011334085.1, forward strand.
CTAATGCAGGAAACTGTGAATAAATAATGCTGTCGAATTTTTTATCCAATTTCCGTTGCAATCTAATGACGACATGAAGCTAAGCACATTTAGGAAAACAGGATAGGACTTTCATTTCGTCAGCAAATGCCTTGTGGGGAAAAGACCCATTTTACAACATATACATTACATTTCAAGTTTAGATAAAATATGAGATCTGTTGAATTGCAGTATAGCCCATCTTTTTTATATAGCTTGATGAACTTATAAAATGGTGGTTCATTAATCTTATCTCACAAAGCCCAAAGCATCAGAGAGTCAGTTCTCTACCCCCTGCTGAGTTTGCATGTATGTATTTCTATAGTAGCCCGATGCAATGTATTGCAGATAACAGGAATGCAGGGAAAGTAATTTTTCATGGTTTAAGAAACAGCAGGGGCTCCGACAGCAAATGGTGGTTTTAGTGACTCTACTTTTTCTAGTGTCAAAATCGTATTGTTTATCACTCTTATCTACATGATAAATGATATCAAAGAATGACAGGAAACAGAGGACACATATATCAAAAAAGGGGAGGCTCTTAGCCAGGATGTTGGCTCAAGCAGAAATCAAACTTCCACACTGGCCAAAGCGTTGGCACTTTGACGTGCCAATTAATTTCGGTTAGGGTTGAGTTTGAAAAGAGAGACATTTTACTGCTATTTTCAAAAATGGTTGTCCCTCATTCTGTTGTCAAATCCTCTTTAAAGTGTATCACCTTCTCAATATTCATTCAATAATAATATGTTATAATAAGATGCTGATACTGTAGAGCTAAGATTCTATTACTATGTGCCAACAATTTATGTTAGACAATTTGATGGATTTGTAGATTAAAC
>NW_011334086.1:0-9252 GCF_000735185.1 Notothenia coriiceps
GTGTCATCGTCATGGACTGCCGCTACCCCTACGAGTTTGAGGGGGGACACATAAAGGTGAGCGACGATCTCAAAACATGTGTTTTCAAAGCATAGAAAACTCTATATTTTTATTTTTTTAAAACAACAAGCTTGACTCGGAAATACTTCCATTTCATGAGTTTTCCTTCAAGTAATAGTTTTTTTTAAAAAAAATTATAAAATCTAAATGTATTCAGTGTCGCATTACCTCACCACACACATTTAAATGACACATATAGCTCACTGTGTTAATTACATGTAAGAATATCCGTTTGAATATCTGTTTTGACTCTCTCTGTCTGACACTGAGTCTTTGTGCCTCCCTGTCGCTTCCTGTGCTCTATAAATTGAACGGTTGGTTTTGTCTCTTCTCATCCAGGAAGCTCTGAACCTCCACCAGGAGATTCAGGTGGAGGACTACCTCCTGAAAACGCCTATCGTCCCGTCCTGCCCGGACAAACGCGTCGTCGTCATCTTCCACTGCGAGTTCTCGTCGGAGCGCGGCCCTCGAATGTGTCGCTTCGTCAGGGAGAGAGACCGCGCCGCCAACGAGTATCCAAACCTCCACTACCCCGAGCTCTACATCCTGAAGGGCGGATACAAAGACTTCTTCCCTCATTACCAGGTCACTTCCTGCTCTACTTTGCTCTGAAGCTCACAGTTTGTCTAACACTCGAGCTCGATGATAAATCCATCTCACCACAGGGTCCAGCCAGTAGCTTTTCAAGAGATTTTAAATTATTTTGCGGAGGGGGGGGGAAAACCACGGTCACATTACTTCACGTCTTCACAACTTAGCTAAAGAGACTAATGTTGGCAACCGCTGTTTTATGAGGCTTGGAAGCTACAAACGTTCACTTTTGGGTTATTTACTGATGTATTTTGGTCATAGAACTTGTCATAAAACGTTTAAATCTCTTAAGCTTTTTGTTAACCAAAGACCTAATGTTAGGCTCTCTCAAAAAAAACATGGCCTAATGGAGCCAGAAGGGCTAAAGCTCAAATCCCAGTTTAAAAAGTAGTTCCTTGAATTGTGATGTTTGTTGTGAAGTCAGATCTCAACTGTCACTGTTGAGCATTTAGTGAGCACTTCTCCCGCACAGTGACGGCTGAATGTAACCGTTCCTCCTCTTCCTCTGCAGGCACAGTGTGAACCTCAGGCCTACAGGCCGATGCACCACGAGGACTTCAAGGAGGACCTGAGGAAGTTTCGCCTGAAGAGCCGCACCTGGGCCGGTGAGCGCAGCAAGAGAGACATGTACAGCCGCCTGAAGAAGCTGTGAGCGCCTCCTAAGAAACACACTGCCCCCCCATCAATATACAATGCCCCCCCCCCCCCGACCAGGAAATACCTGTTTAGGGACTGTGCCAACAGAAGGGTCCCAACATTTTCCCTGTAACTCTAGCAAAGTTAGTTATTTATGCAAATGTAAAGAGGGGAAAGACGTGACCTAAAGCTGAGGGGCAGTGCACAGATTTCACTGAGACGCAATGCGATCCTTTTTAATAACCACTCGGACCTACTGCCTGTTTTTAAAATGTTTTTATTATTTTGCTGCCTTTTGCGGCACAACTTGCAATAACACAACCCACACTGCATAGACTAAAGTTCTCCAGGCTCCTCACTGGATTTTTTTTTTTTTTTTGTCATGTTCCACTTTATCGTAGCACTTAATTTAAATAACTTGAAATGGTGAGGTGCTTTTTGGAATACTCCTTTTTGATATAAAAATATTTGCTGAATTGTGTCTACCCCCATTTATATTGACTGCCTAAAGAATGCCTTTCTCTAGGCGTCCTAAAATGCAAATTTGATATTTTTGACAACTTGTACAGATTGAATACAGAGTTTTTCCTTTTTTCTTTCCTTTTCGGATCATTTGTTCTCTGTCAGAAGATACCAAAGCAAACACACTACCTGTTAACTGCGCAGTGAGATTTACCTGATGCTGCAGGCCAGCAAGTGATAGGAGTTCTTGATCTAAGATCCTTCTTTGTTTTGCTTTGATTCCTTTTACATTTCCAGAGATTAAAATGTCTTCCACTCTGCAGAGCTAAAGATGATTTATTATGAACTGGCTGGAAGATTTTGGTACAGGCTTGTGGGGGAGCTGCTGAAATAAAAGCCAATGTGTGTTCAAACGTGACGTCAAGTTTATTTTTCTAATGGAGCTTCCCTCTTGTGCTGTGAATATACTCGTGGGGCCGACACACAATATTGACTAACAACTATTTTAACTTCCTAACGTTACAATGAGGAATATGTTTTCATACTATGAAACGATGGTTTTAGCCTGCTGGCTTTTTGCTAAAATACCATAATGCAATTCTTAACTTGGTCTACTAATTTATTCAGTAACTAATTTTGAAAAGGACCTGTATGGATTATGCTACATTTGAGGTTAATATTTGAATGTTGTACCTCTACTGTGACATGTTCACATGCTTTAATGCTTCAGCACCTCTTTTCACCCTCCGTCTGAAACCAGAGCGTCTGCTCTGATTGGTTAGCTGGCAGGCTCTGTTGTGGCTGGTCAACCGCTTAGACATGTCCAACCCCTTAACCGATCACGAAAAATGTGTTGGAGCATGTGTTGTTACGGAGGTAAACAAATGTATCCAACGGAGACAGGGGGGAGTGTGTGGGGGAGATGAACTTTGAGATTTTAGCCTCTGCAGACCCTTTACATGCACACAAACTTACATGACACACTACAGGAAAGAGAGAGCATAACAGGCTCACTTAAACAAACTATTGAGTGTTTCATATGCAAGGGATAGAGGAGCTGACATTGTCCTAGAAAGTATATGGCCAAAAATGTTGATCTTTGTTTACTAAGCAGAAAAGCCAAACAATCAGAGCTTACAGAATCATCAGTCATTGAGAGGACGTATTTTACTCTTTCATTGGACCTGAGTATATAACAATTAGAAATAAAAAAACGTGTTAGTTTCAGCCCGACTTTACATATCAGTCCAGACTTTACTTTTATTTGTTGTAAAGCCTTGGGTGTGCAGGGTTCGTTAAAGTCAAACTAAACTTCCACTTCTTAAGTCTAAACAAAAGCACATCCGCCTTTTTGTTTGGGCTTCTCAGCAGCACAAGTTTCCAGTGGTTCTTGTTTTTCAAATCTTCCCTCTCTAGCCGACCTTGGGAGTGGCCTCTCTGCTGCAGCACGTGCCAGTGCACACACACACACACACACATTCCTGTAAGCAGAGGGAGAGTCTTTGTGTCAAAGCGCCTGGCCGACAGCCGTGTCCTGACAGGAGGATAGAAATCAGCCACCTCGTGCTGTAAACACGTGGTGGTTAGTGAAGTGGTCGTAAAGAAACTCCCTCGCTTCTGGCACTTTACCAACGTTTGAAATCAGGCAGTTTCCCAGCGGCCATGTTGGTTAAGACGGGGAGTCTTTGTTTGCATTCCTGGGATCTAAAGACCCATTTACAGCCAACAGTTTCCAGCTGACACAAGTGACCGTTGTAACGGAAGATGCTTTAGCTCTGGAAATAGGATAGAAACTAAGGGGGTGAAAAGGAAGAGGGAACTATGTCTGTTCTGGTGATCTTTACATGTATTTGTCCGAGGGGCTTTTTCATTCGTGTTGGGCAGCCACCTTTCTCTGAGTAAGACAATTAAAGGGCCAGTTGCTGAGCCTCACACCTTCACACCAGGCAACATGATGCAAGAGCCTTTTCAAATGTCCCCCTCCACTGTGGGTTTCAAAATGTAGATGAGGACTTGGCTCGTCCCACAAATGCAAACCCAGATTTCACAAGTGGATCTGTCAATGAGCCGGAGGAGGTTAAACAAATTAAAAGGGGATCTTTACCTTTTGTTCGACCAGGACCTTTGTTTTTGACCCAATAAGATTCATAATGTGTACTTGTTTTGTTTTGTATTCTTTGTTAGTTCTTCATGAGATCAATCATTACATTGTGTTGGAATGTATAAAGCTGAATGTGTTAAAAAGTTAAGCAATATTGTGACATGCTTTAGTGTCTGTTTCCAGTACCTATGCTAGGTTAAGCTAACCAACTCTTTTATTTAACGTACAGATTATAACATTTTATTTAGCTTTTTATGGAAATATAAGCATATTGAACCATTCCTGACCCCCTACTTCAGTATCATGACTTGAGCATTTTTAAAACCTGGGATGGGGGACTTTTAGCAAAATAAAGTTGCTGTCACTGGTGTATGTGTTGGGTAGCAGTGGGGACAAACGTTGTCGAACAGTCAGATAAAACAAATGTTTTTAAAAGGTGTCTCCCTCGACCCTGTCAGGTTGGAAACAAATCTGTTCATCAAAACTGAAACTATTTCTCATACTGCAACAGTGTCTATAAAACGACCCCACCCTTCCCATCAACATCTCTTCTCTGATCCACCTCTTAACCCCCGTGTCCTCTATGCAGCTGCATGCAGAGGTGAATCAGAGGTCTTTAGTTGTTGAAATTGACAGTAAACTGTAAAACAAGGCCCTAACAGCCTTTGAGGTGGTGAAACATGGAGCATTAACACTGTGGTTTCTAAGGAATGTTTTTTTTTAATGTTAAGCATTAGAAACTTGTGCTATATGTCTGCACACCCTCTGCAGGCTGAGATTATTTCCCCATATGTTCAGGATGTTTTCACTTCCCCCTGCAGAGAATACAGACAAGTCCAGAAGTGATGTTAGCCTCAGGTTGTTGTTGTTAGCTTCCTTTGTTTCAAACTCGCGGGCCTCGATTCGATTGGTCCTGAGAGCGCTGCCCTGCTTCCTGTTGTTTGTCTTATTCAGCTGGTTTGTTTCATTAGAGGAAAATATGACTCAGAGATTTTAAAAAAACAGTGAAACCAGCTTTACTTGTGGTTTTCATGACACCACTCGCTGCACATCCTGCATGCTCACTTCTTGAAAAATGTACTTTTTGTTAAAGTCTTATCCTCTACTTCTACTTAATACAAATCTGAGTTTCACACTGACGCTGGAATCTAGCTTTACTTTCACTTTGAATCTTTACTCTGATTTTGGCTAATCATTACTGCAGTAGTCCCGCTCATTCACTTCTTTATTATAGGAGTGACAGCTCTGTGTTAATTATTTCTCACAGCGTGGGTGCTGCAGAGAGATTCTGCTGCACACCTTTCACAGGGAGCCTTCACACAACTACACTAAACATGAAGTGTTTGCTTAGTAAATAGGAACGTGGTGTAAAAGCAGGATTTTGCTGTAGAGCCCATTATAAGCATTGTGTATTACTATTTTGTATTATATTGTGTATTATTTACACATGTTTTACACATTGTATTACAAACACACGCTTTCAACACACGGGAAGTTGGATTCATGTTTTTTATTTTAAATAAGAAATGTATATTTAAGTACAGTACTTGCACTTAGTGACATTTGACCACTGCCATGTAGTAGATATTATTTCCCTGCTTTAATACAAATTAGACCTGCTGGTGGTTCAGATTCAACATCATGGGGTTTTGACAAGATTTAATAGATAAAAATCTGGTAGTTGCTGAGGTATTTTAATCTGGTGATATTAAGGCCCTGAAACATTAAACCCAATGATCAAGTGTGGCTGCTGTCGTTGATAAAAAAAAAACGACAGCAGCAGAGCAAATGCCAAGTTTTATTGAACCTAAAAAGAGTAAAACGTTCACACAACTCGCTCCACCACCTGGAGGACTTGTTTCAGCATGTCAGAGTCTGTGCGATGGCGAGGAGGTTAACAGGGCGGAAAACATGTTAACAAAGCTGAGTGAAGGTTTTCTTTCTTTCTCTTTCTTCTGTCACACACACACACACACACACACACACACACACACACACACACACACACACACACACACACACACACACACACACACACACACACACACACACACACACACACACACACAACACTCAAACACACACTCAAACACTCAAACACACACTCTGAGCAGGGCCTCAGCAGAGTAAAGAAGCGTGACCGGCAGCAGCTGCTGGGTTAACAGCTGTCTCTGTTTGTGTGCTGAGACGCTGAAACACTTTGTGATCAAACATCCCTGCAGCTGCCTCTCAGCCATGTTTTCAGTTTGGTCCTTTCTTATCCAGTTGAGGGGGATCTGATCTGATAAAGTAATGGTTTTAATATGTTTCTCAGCAAACTTTCTCAGAATTAATATCATAAATATATTTTTTCACTAATATTGTAGGGTAGATATTGTTATATATTATTGTACAATGTGCACATTTGTTATTCCTTAACTTCCTCCTGTTTCAATAAATATTGGTGTTTTATTTTATTTGTTTCATTCTTTATTGTATTTATTTATTCTAAAATGAAGCCCCCTTTCCCCTGGGAATAACGTATTCGGACTCTGATTCTGATGCAAATGCATTATATATTGTGGTATTCTATAATAATAAATGGAATATCTTTATGTTTCTGGGTGTAATATAGAATATGCTATTTTAATATAATACAATATAATATAATATGATATTATATAATATAATATGATATGATATAATAAGACATAATGCAGGGGTGTCCAAACTTTTTTCCCCGAGGGCCACATACAGTCCAATATACGAAGGGCTGGGTCACTCACTAGAGTAGAGGTACATTGTCTCATAAGTTAAGTCTCTATAAGTTAGCAAAATCAATCAAATGTAGGTCAATGATGCTTGATACTTGAATATACTTTAAGAAAACAAACAGCCTACATCACAGCTCTCCAGAGGGTTTCATTCATTTTGTTAGCAGCTCATTCCTTAAAACAGAAGCCTCAGATTGCTTATAAGAGGAAATAGGAAGTGTATATTTCAAGATTGTAATGCAATAAGTTATTGGGCTTTTTTCTTATCAACTTAGATTTGTTAGAAATTGTTTTCAACTTTAATTGACTGAATTTATTTGAAACATTGGGCTTATTAACACATGAATACTACTGTGTGATATGTTTACATATATTTGAGAAGTACAAGACAAGCACAGGTTTCATTTGTGGGCCATATTCATTATACTTTTGGAATTTGCTGAGGGCCGATTAACAATGGCCCGCGGTCCGCATTTGACCCCCGGGCTGTAGTTTGGACACGCCTGATTAGATAGATTAGATAATGTGATATAACATGATGTAGGTAATATGACGTACTTTGAGCGCCATCTTGTGGTTTGAACATCACATAAGAACGGCAGCTGAGAGTGGTCACCTGACTAACGCGGAAGTGCTCTATCAGCAGCAACAACATGACCCGTGCACAGTAAACACTGCTTTGAAACATAAGTATATTTTAGTTGGTTTTTCTGCAGCATGGTTCGCTGCTTCCTGATCCACACAGTGTGCCCGGTCAGTGCTCTTGGGGCCGGGGAGAGTCGGGTGCTTTACTGCCGGGTCTTCGGTCCAGATGAGAGCCTCTTCACCGACCAGGAGCGGGAGTTCAGCCCGGAGGAGAGGCGGGTTCTGCAGAGGGAGCAGACTGCGGTGGTGGCACGGTGAGCCGAGCTACAAACACATCCAGGTTAAATTACATCTGTGAGGACGATTTAGCAGCATTACCAGACTTTTGTTATTGAAATTCCTCTGGATGAACAGTTTGTTACTACACTGGACGAGTAGGGCAAACCTTAGTGCCTTTTTAATTTTAAATGAATATTAATACAATTGGGCATATTATTCAGTGTTCAATATTTTCCATGTCATGTGATGTGACCCAGTGAAAACAAATCAATGCAGCATGATATAACTACACTGGACTTCTTTACTTTAATGGATTTTAATTTGTTTGTTTACTTTATATGAATATTTTTAAATAAAAATCAGCAGTTTTATCCTTTCAAACTTTTGTATTTGTTTTAATAGCTTCAATGTCACGTGATTTTACGAATCTTAATCAATCTATCGGTGTACAAGTATAGGACAAAAATCATTTTATTGCTTTTTTAGTGTTTTTACATGTTTTATGAATATTGTCTTGAACTTAGTTTTTATTGAAACGGCCCCCACATTTCCAATAGCTTCCATCCCATGTGACTTATTGATTTAAATAGGTACTAAGTGTTGTTATTTGGTTCAGCGTTTTGAACTTGATGATTGTCTTCATTCTCTAAAATAATGAAATTCCTGTGAACCCCAGTGTGTCAAGAAGATGCCCTTTCCACAATTTCTACCTGTGTTTATAATACTAAAGCTTTCACTCACTCTAATTTCTAGACATTTAGACCAAGAGTAACAGCACCCTCTTCCTGTTTTTTACTTCATTGCATCCCCTCCTCTTTCTGCTTCCTGCTGATTTCCTGATGCCACATCACAGGGGCCGCTGGAGGCTGTCATTCGTCTCATTTTGTTTTCAGTAAATACAGATTTATTTCACAGAGCACTTAGTTTTCTCTTCTCCTACATGACAACCTGTGATTATTCCTGTCAGAATAAAACGGACGCAAATGACAATCCTGTTCAACTACTGCATATCAAGCTATGACAACAATGCCATTTAACAATATTCATTTCTAGCATGGAGGAACAATAGACCTTATGTGAAAGGCCTCAGTTATACTAAGATATTTATTAACTCATGTTGTGTCATTGATCAACACATTACGATGATGAACATTAGTTAGTTACATATTTAGGTTAAGATAAACATAATGATTCAGGAAATAGACTTTAATGTTAAGGTAATCTTGTTACCTGTTCCTATAATTCTCTTCCTCTCTCTATATACATTATAAACAGTAGGAACAACAGTAAGAAATATACATCAACAACAATCCTCCCTTTCTTTTCTTTTTCTAAAAGCGGCCCTTATTTGCTTTTATGCACCTCGATTGGAATCCTTTGTTAACTTCTACAACGTAGTGACATCACTATGTAACATCCGGCTTGTATTTGCACTCAAACACATTGTACTTGAGGCTAAGGGGCGGGATACCTCTAAGCTAGGGATGGGCAACTTGGATGGTGGTGGGTGCCACATCATTTATGTACTGGCCACCAGGGGGCCTCAGATTCACTTGACACACACACACACACACACACACACACACACACACACACACACACACACACACACACACACACACACACACACACACACACCAATTCCATGTATTGCATGAAATTATTAACAAATATACTTAGTCTGACATCTTCATTGACATTTTTCAATCTTTCAGGGAACATCCTCTAATAAGCTCACTAAACAAATATCAGTTCACAGAAATGTTATTACATTTTTACTAGTGG
>NW_011334087.1:0-3018 GCF_000735185.1 Notothenia coriiceps
CGTGACACTCACTGCTGCCCACAGCTGTTTTATAGAAGGAAAACCTCCTTCACTTCATGAAAGTGACATAACCATACACACACACACACACACACACACACACACACACACACACACACACACACACACACACACACACACACACACACACACACACAGACACACACACAGACAAAGACTAATGCTTCAAAAGCTGTGTGGCAATTTCCTTACCACATACTACTTTGCTATCTCAGATAGGTTTGTCAATAAGACTTTATTACATTTTCAACTCTAAAATTCAGTCAGACTGTGTTGTGAATTTTTGAAGACAGGGTCAGTCTTTAATGAACAGATGTGACTATCAGACAGAGAGGCCTAGTGACATTATTCCAATAGTCAATGCAGTACAAACATTGCAATGCAACTAAAGCAAGATGGACTACTTATATATAGGCTACTTTATTTCAGTGAAGGACATTTTTTGGATAAAATCCAATTGCACAATTAATCTTGCGCGTGACAAGTTTCACTAAATATAGACAAGCTTTAAAAGGGCATGGCTTTCTCCAAACAGTACATGCTGTTCCGAAATTTCTAATTCAGTGATAGCAAATGTTGCTTGACAAATTATTTTGGCAGAAAACAGAGCCGTTCCCAGCACATTGAACAGGTTGTGTAGGGGTGAGGAGTTGAGAGAGAACCCTGGAAATAGATGACAACTCCCCATCCACACCATCAACACACTGAAAACATCTGAACCTCACTCTCTATGTTCATTTTGTATAAGATGTATATATATATATATAGATATATTGAGGGGATATATATATACACAGCATCTTTGCTAACTAATTATGTGTTTAATAAATAGGTAGCATTGTCCTTGGACCTTTATAATGCATATTTTTTGTCACAGTGAAGGTGAAATGGGCAGAGAAGGGCATTGAAAACAGTGAAGAGCCCTGACAAAAGACCAAAGAATGAAGAGAAAGGGCAATTCAATAAATTATTAACCCCCCCCAAAAAACATTAGTAAATAACATTTTAAATTAAATGTTTTTGAGATGACCCACTTGGAGAGGTGAGTTGAGAGTGAGGGGAAAAGGGCTTTTCTTTAAGACTAATAGAGGAGTGGTTCATTGTACGACCTTTGAAAACAGGGGCGGACATCAGATCCACACACAGGGCTGGACTGGACATTAGAGTACAGCCTACATTTCCCAAGAGCAACAGCTGTTAGTCTGACATTTACTGGGCTTCAAACTGTGAGAAAAACAGCGGGGTAGACTGAGTAACAACAACAACAAACGGTACTCTGCATAATCAACAAGCTGGTACTCTGCAATTGAGTGTCCACATCATCATGTAACTGAGGTGGAATCCTAGCAGGGTACATGTTCTCTCTCCACACTGTAGTGGAAATTAATGCTGTAGTATCACACTGTCCCAGCACATATTTTACATATTTAAATATTACATTCTGTGTTTTCATCTGTTTACAATTGCAGTCATATCTTCTGATCACTAGGGGGCAGAAAGAATCCATAAACAATCATTTAGCTTTGAAGGGACAACCTATGATCCAAACGCAAGTAAAAGGTTGTTCTGTCACCAACGTTTCATCTAGAAATCAAATCGTTTTACTTATTGGTTTATAGGCTTTGCTTTTGTTACTTTCCATTGGGTGTGTATATATAGTCCCTGTAAAGTCATAATATATGATGTGCTGACGTACCTGCAGGTAGACTGCTTGTGAGTTGGGAAGATGGCTGTCTGACGTCACGGTTGACACAAACTTTGTGAGGAGGAGAACTCTCCTCAGACAGGGATTATACCCAGCACCAGGACCTACAGATAATGAACTGAGAAATCAAAACAAGAGAAATCTAATTTAAAAATCACAAACAGCAACCCAGACAATCACAAAAACGCATCATTATTATTCTAACCACACAAACCATTGATGTGCTGTGACTGCATGGGGTAAGGGACCCATTATCTACATATTTCTATTACTATGTGTGATGTACAGCATATAAACTGTATATGTAAAAACTAGCATGTCCTTCTTGAAAGTTACGTACGTCACAACGACACAAACCAGGATCCATGTTAAGTGCCAAACAGTGGACCTAATATAGTAAAACAAGGGTAAGTGGACCTGTGCCAAGTGTTTTCAATGTCCTAACAGCTAGATCTACTTCAAGCATAACACACAGACAGATACAAAAGTAAACATGATGGAATAAGAGCGACAACTTCCTTTGGAACATCGACACCATCTTCAACTACATCAATCTCCATGGTGATGTTATCGCTGTGGCATCAAGGCGCAGCTGGCAGTCGCTCCACGTGACAAAGATTAAAGCAGCTCATTGACTCTGAACATTGTGTCATTTCACACTAGGCTAACAGCACAAACCTACTTTCAGGGGGCAGGAGTTGAAAGAGACTTTCAGAAAGAGACAGTACAACAGAAAGGCAGACTAAACTGAGGTGTAGCTTTTACTATACACAACACCTTTGTGAGTGTAACAGCTACAACACCACAGAGGAAAATGTACCTTTTGCCTACAAGAGAGGAACAACACTGGGTCTTATAACAGAGGAGAAAACGGTGGCAGGGTGACATGTCCGCCTCACCATTAGACTTGTGTGGAATAGCAAAGAAAATAAAGGGAGACACTGCCTTAATGTGTGTTTTATTCTGTTACAAATAACAAGCCACTGTACAAGCAATCAGCATGTGGCCGCAGCTGGAGTCTGATCTGAACCTGATCACACACCACGTGTCACGATTCTCATGTTATGTCACGTTTATAGTTTTGTAGATTTGGGTGTTTTTGCTGTTTTCCATGTCATGTTTTCCTCTGGGTTATTGTCTGGTCCTTTTCCCTGTGTTTTTCCTCCTGTCATTAGTTTCCCTGGTGTGTCTAATTGTCTGATTATGTTCACCTGGGCCCCTGTGTTTTCTCCTCCCTCCTCACCTGTGTCTTGTTGTGTGATTAGTCTTGTGTGTATTTAAGTTCTGGGTTT
>NW_011334088.1:0-1975 GCF_000735185.1 Notothenia coriiceps
CTGAGAAATGCTAATGCAGAAAATAGGTGAGGGAGGGAGTCCTTTGGTGCTTTCATATGCTCTTTGGATTGGGCCATTTCCCATGCAGTTATTCTTTGTTGGGTTCATGAGCTTCAAGTCGTAATGTGGAAAACCTGTGGACACTACAAAGAAGATGTGTTGTAGCTGCGTGTGTTTAATATTTTTAGCTCTTTCTGATTGCTTGTTCTTTGAGGAGATGTTCACCTGAATATTCCCAGCACGTGGCTAAACTTGCTAAACCATATCCCCATATAAAATACCTTATGTGAAGCCAATATAACATTTTCAACTATTTAAACTTTTCACTAGTCAAACCGACACAACAAAAAATCGCCACTTGCATGATACACATCTGGTTAAGCCATCCTTAAAAAAAATGGTTACACGTGGTTAAACGTTGCTAGCTAACACATAGCCAAATACAAAGACAGATGGTAAATTAGTTGTTTATCTTGACTTGACACTAAATGGATAAAAAAATTTAAAAAACAAAAAACAACCATTTCAAATCCTTACCTTATTTAAAAGTGTTTTTTGGTCAGACACTCTCACAGACAGTGGGTAGCGCTGTAATGGCGGCTGCAGCTAATCTTGAAGTCACCTTGCTTTGTACGTCACGTGGTCATGTGACATGCTTTGAAGTGAAAATAACGATTTAGGTTGAATATTGTTTTTAAGTTATTTCAGGGGGGATGTGTTTTGCTTCTGGGCCAACGGAAAAAATCATGTCAAAAACGGAAACCGTGATTCTTAATTAGACCAATTTAAAAATGTACTTTGATTCAAATGACACAGTCGTTGCACTTTTTTCAGTGCAGGATCTCATTTTTTACCACATGAATGCAGCACAATGCTTTAGCCAAGCCAAAGATGGAGAAACATAAAATGTGTATTTTTTCCCATGATTCACTTCTCGCGTAATTGTTTCCAAAATCCTGCTGATAGACTGACAATCAAACAAACAGACAAAAAACATTCCCTCCTTGGCTCAGGTAAAAAAACATCTAATGTGAATCTGCCTTTGTCACTGCTGCAATGTTGGGCAGTATTAAAAGACAGACAGTGGTTCAAAACAAATTCTGTTTGAAAATTGCTTCCAAGTGTAAGTGAAAATTGCTTCAAGACACAGAAATGCTCAGAGAAAAATTTGACCTGAAGTTTCAAAGGCCTACATTTTGCTTTAAAGGAATGTGACTTTAACCTTGTCTCATTAGTGCGCTTTTGTTCTTAAGCCCTGCTAAACTAATTGAAGCTTTTATTTGCATGTGAACACACTCGACTCCTGTAACTTGTGGTAGTACAAGAAGGGGATCAATGACGTTATGCAACAGGGCATGTGTTTCGGTCCCCTTTACATCTCGCTTTATTTTCCCTCTGCTTCCCTATGACCTCGCTGCCAGGCTTTGTCTCTTTCTCAAACCTTCTTCCCTTCATCCCCTCTCCTTTCTTTCCCCCTGTCTCCTCTCGCCTCTGGCAAAACATTCCACTTCTCGCCTTGCTGGAATGCTGGCTTAGTGCAGTCATGGTGTTAGGCAAGCTGGTTGAGGAGTGATTTAATTAGCAAGTCAGGCGATAGATTACCCTTGCAATTAAAAGGCAGGCCCTCTTTTTTGTTTATGCCTATAGGGAGGGCTCTCTAAACAAAACAGAGCTCTCTCCGCGCACACACGACACTTCACTGATGAGTGCACATGTGACCGAGCTCCCCTCCAGAATGATGTAAATACATCTGTGAGTGGCCTTCTCCAAAGAGCCAAGCTCCATTTCCTCCTGTCTCGGTAACAGACGAGCTTTATCTGCTGTTACAGAGCTTGGGCTTTGGCTGAGGACCAGGAAGCACCATAGAGAGAACACAGTCGACTTCAATAGCACACACACACACACACACACACACACACACACACACACACACACACACACACACACACATGTTGACGCACCAGCACACGGAAAC
>NW_011334090.1:0-2229 GCF_000735185.1 Notothenia coriiceps
TACTTAAAGGGTGGGTGGATTCCCTGACGTAGACGTCAAGATCACCAGCCAATCAGGATTGGCGTAATGAGATTGATGCTTCTGTTTGCATACGCGTTGAGGCACATCCCATAGTGAGACATGTGAGTGTTATGAATGAGAACTAGATAATACACAAAGAGGTAATACATTTCAAAAATAACAATACAATTAATTATATATATAATGAGTCTAAAGCAGATCCATATAGTACATGTTGTCTTAAAATGAGAGGTCATTACCGTGTTGACTTTTGATGATTTCAATATATACACAATGAGAACTTTGATCAATAATCATCAATAATGTTATTTAAAGTGGACCTATCATGCTATATTTGAATAATATAGTGTAGGACCATACCAAAAAGGCATATTTATACTTTTAATTTTTCAAAATACCAAACAGATCATGCATTTTAGCCATTCCTCATTTCGCTCAATTTAACACTGTCTTTTCATGGGCTGATTCTGTGAGAACAGCACCATCTACAGGCCTGGCATATGTACTACAGCGTCTCCAGCGCTTTCGAACGGCAATGTCCGTGGCTGTCTCCTTCTGATTGGTGGAGTTGGCCCAATAGCCGTAGCGCCACTTTTGTGTGTACAAATCTGGATCAGTCTGTATCAGATCCGTTGCAGCCCCTTTTTAAGAGATTTGGGTATGGAGGAAAATAGAGAGGGTTGTGTTTTCTGACACTTGGTGAGTTCCCTGGAACACCGGGGACACATATTCATGTATAAAAGACGTACAAAAGTGCATTTTGCATGATAGGTCACCTTTAATGAATATTTGAGGAAAGGGCAAATAAGCGAGAAGCAAAACAGTCAGTTGAAATCAGAAAAGGACCGCTTACCATACAGTCTATAAAACGATATTATGATATCCAGAATCAAGGAAGGTATTTCATCTCATATGAGGATATCGATATTGATACAGTATATATCACCTGCTGCCTAGAAAGGAGAGGAAGAGTAAATAAGTTGTAACCTGTTGAATGATTTTGCTGTTTACTGACTGTTTTTCAAGGGCAGTGAAGGGACATTTTCCCCAAATCAGGCTGATTTCCAACCTTCATCCCTGCTAATATGACAGACAGGTGGAAATGAAAGACTTAATGCTTGGACATTGCACACTGCATGGCAGAGGGAGGGAAACCAGGGTTGAGATCAGGCAGAAAAAAAATAGATTTGATAAGAATGTGTCGATGGTATTTGTGAATATAATATTGTGCCACAGCAGGGGGGGAGGTGGGGGGGGGGAGTCTTTGTGGATTCAGTCAAGGATGAAAGACTCGAGAAAAACGCTTCATTATTTCAGGCTGAGTAGACTACAAGAAAATGGAAGGAGTTGAAAATGATGAAAAGCCTTGAGAGGATGAAGAGAGATGGGCTGAATAAATCGAATTGGACAGATAGAGAAAGGTTCGGAGATAAGGCAAAAGTTGTCAGTGAGTCATCGGTCTGTGTGTGTGGGAGTGTGTGTTCGACTTAAGCCTGCGTGTGAATGTGTGTGTACTTCAGTTAAGCCTTGGTGTGTTTGAAGTGTTTGCGCTGGTTCTTCAGTGTGAGTGATGCCTCTGCTTTTCAGCCTTAAAGTTTACTGCCAGCCTTACTAACACTAGTAATAAAATGAACTCAGCACAGGGACACATACATTAACTTCATGTCTCTTTTGTCCTTCATCCTCTCTCACTCTCTGCTCTTCTTTCCCACCACTCACTCTCCTCTTTACATTTTGATTATCTTTCACCCTGGAGTTTTTTGAAAGCACTCATGGCCTCCAGAAGCTCAGGAAATGTTCCCAAACTGTCATCTCAATTCAAGTCTCCGCTTTTAGTTTTCTCTCCAAACACCACCATTGTTACTAGAGCACTGTTTTCTCCATCTTTGAGTGGTACAGAGATATTTATCAAGGCGTCACATTTATTTCATCCGAGTATAAAGTGCAAATTGAAGCCTATTTGTGTAATGCAACTAAGAACATTAACTCAAGTCCTTCACTGAAGTACAAAGAAATAGGTACTTTACTGAAAGGGCCTATTTTGTGCATCTACTGTGACATGTTTGCATGTTTTAATGTTCAAAAAGCTCTTTATTTTTCTCATACTGCCTGTGCTACAGCACCTCTTTTCACCCCTTGTCTGAAACCAGAGCCCAGTCTGCTCTGATTGGTTAGCCGGCCGGCTCTTTTGTGATTGGTCAACCGCTT
>NW_011334091.1:0-3304 GCF_000735185.1 Notothenia coriiceps
GTTTTTATTCTTTCATATGTGGGTACTGGATGGCTACAAACATTGTGGAGAAATTAGCTTAAACATGTTTTATTACTCTATATGAAATGGAAGCAGCTTTTATGACAGGGACGAGAGAGCTGGGGGAGGGGACATTCTTCTTGAGATTTTCAGCATGTCAATGAGCAGGGAAAACTACTTGTTTTAAATAGATGTGTGTGGTTGATTACTTTGTATTAATAATAACAGTATGTGTAAAGGAAGCTGGAAATATGCAATGTGAAACCTTTTATTTGAAATAAAGATTTTGCAGGGAATATTCTTAAAGAACAATAGCTCAAGTGTCTGGAAGAGTTGCAGGCTAAATGAGTATGCGGTACTTTTTAACTGCTTGAGATCAGAGCTGATGTTTTCCTCTTGTTATTATTGTTTGAGGTTAAGGTAACTCACATGTGTTATTTGTATAATCCAACTATAAAAAACTATATCTTAAAATTATCTTTATAAAATGCCAAAAGTATGTGAAACTTGCAAGGAGGGGTTTGTTATCTCGAATGTAAGGGTCGCCTCTGGCTCGCGCTGATTGGCTGTCTTTTCTAAGTGGAGGACCCCTCGGGGGGCAGCCGCATAGCTCCTCCTGGGGTTTTGGATATAAGCCTATGTTTTCTAGACCAGTCTCTTCTTTTCTTCAAACTGACCAGATCCGTAAGATTGGAGGAAGAGCAGGAAGTACTTCCTTTGTATTTGTATTGTTACTTTGTATCATTAAAACAAGATTATTGTTTAACTTGTATTCTGGTGTTTCTTACTCCCTTCCTTTGTACAAATTTACCCAGTTTACCAAACGACACGCGGAGACGAGGTTGGTTTTAAACATCTTCCAAATCTCCAACATTTCCCATGCTGTTCTTTGGGGATCATCATTTCCACCACATTTAGCTGTACGTCTGCGTAGTACATGGAGTCCTGTTCTTTTTCAAAGTCAATATTCTACTAAAATATTGAGATTGGACACGACTGCAGTGAGGTATGGGGTTTAAACAACGAAGTTAATTAGTTAACTTTAATTAGGGAAAATGACCAGGCTGTAAGGGTCCTCTGTGTGCACAAGTATCATTACTAAAAACTGTTAAGGATCATCAATATTCATAAAAACTATTCATTAAATCAAATAGGGTTGATGATAACAGGCACTACAGTAGGTGCGATCTTTTAATAATGATCCAAGTAATTATTAATTATATAATTTAACACAATTATCTATGTAAATTAATATGACCTCATTTACACCGAGCCACGTCTTGGGGCACCACCCAGTTACGGAGGGAAACTATTAATTAGCCAATTAATGTAGTTTCATCAGCATGGTTTCATAAAGAATAATAGACTACAGGTATTGGATGAATTTGGATTAATAAGCAAAGAAATACCAATAAACAAATGACAATGTCAATAGCTAGAATTGGTTGACAGACTTTGTCCCTACATCCCTTCATCTTGTCTCCTCATCCCTTCCTATTCAACTTGTGCACTCTTGACTAAATGTCTCCCTCTAGGTATCATCTGGGTAGCCTTTAATCAGTCCGAGCGAAAATGTACTTTAGGAGAAGTTCTGAGTACTTTTTTCACCAAATCCCCATTTCACATTAATATGCAATTCCTTACTTCCACGGACACATACAGTATGTCTTTGGCATGTACAATTAAAAGGTCAATTAAAAAAGCAATTCATTCTAAGGAACTTATGGAAATAACCTTTAAGGAGTTTCTACTTTATCCCCTGCTTATGGAATAGCAGTGGAAAAGTGGAAGTTCGTAATGAAGCTGGATTCTCTAGAGGCAATCCATGTTCAGGGAGGAAATGAGTTCTGCTCCTGCTATTTAAGCAGCTGTTATTAGAAAGGTCTACAGTGAGGAACCTAAACCTCTTCCTTCCCATGGGAGACACGTTCTTGTGTTGGATGGAAATGTATTTAACTTTCTCTGGCCTCGCGACCGCTGGCTGCACGACTGGGGAAGAAATGCATTGTGGTCGAAGGGTTAAGAAAAAGGCAGATGTGGGTTCAGGGTGTATGGACAATAGTTTTGGATTATTATTGTTTAATTTTTTTTGGCCACCACCACAGTTGTCTCAGTATTATTGTAATGGACATCACCATGCATTTAGATCAGGGGTCGGCAACTCGCGGCTCTCGAGCCGTGTACGGCACTTTAAGCCCTCTGCTCTGGCACCCTTGAGCTTAGACAAAAATAAGGAAATAAAATAAAAATATTTGTAGGACTATTTATATTTTGTGGCATGGTTGAAAATGTTTCGTATCTTGTATTTTGAGGTGATGCTGTGACAAAAAAACAAACTGTTTTAATTAGGTCAACTAAAATATGCGTCATATCCTGCTCGATCCGGTCCCGCACCAGCGCCTTTTCTTGCAGGTGAATAACCTGACCCCCTGCTCGATGAGCGAACTATGGATAAATCAAAGAAAAGAAAAGTATCGGAGGAACACAGAGGGTTTAATTCTGCGTGGTTAGAGTTATATGCTTTCACAGCAAACAATGCTGGTTTACCGGTATGTTTGATATGTGAAGAGAAGTTGTCAAAGGTGCTGCAGCCTTTACGTATTGGAGAACAAATTAAAATTATTTGAACAAATAACATCAGTTCAAAAACTGAGAAAATCAATAACAAATAATAGTTCAGAAATAGAGAAAATAAAAGTGCAATGGTGTCAATCCTTGCCTCAAATGGGCTGAGTTCCAAAAATATAGAAAAAGGGCCTACTATGCAATTGTGTTATCAATGGTAGGTCAAGCTTAAAATTGTGAAATGTATTTAAATAACGTCAAGTTCTACATCTTATAACAAATAACATCAGTCAATAATAACAAATAAAACCAATAACATAAAATCAGTCAATAATAACAAATAACATCAATAACAAATAATATCAGTTCAAAATAGAGAAAATCAATAACAAATCAATACATTCAGGAAATACATTCAGCAATGCAAATGACCAATTGAATGCATGAGTCTCATCACTGGATTATTAGTGACTGCAATGAGCCTGTTTTGCACGACACATCTTTTCAAAACGCGGTTACAGGCTTGATAATGCCACTCTCAAATCCTGCTCAATGTTGAGCCTAGATCTGTATTTTTCCCTCCGTTTCAACTGAAATCCCTCTCAAACAAAATACTGAAATCGCATTTTGTGTGTGTGTGTGAGTGTGCTTCACATGTGTATATGAGTACATTTCGTGTGTGTGTGTGTGTGTGTGTGTGTGTGTGTGTGTGTGTGTGTGTGTGTGTGTGTGTGTGTGT
>NW_011334092.1:0-3024 GCF_000735185.1 Notothenia coriiceps
CAGCGGGAGACTATTCTCCGATTACAACACTGAGTAAGTGCATTGAGCACATCAATGACTGGATGAGTAGGAACTTTCTCCAATTGAACAAACAGAAAACTGAGATTATTGTTTTTGGAGCAAAGGAGGAACGATTAAAAGTCATCACAGAGCTTCAGTCGTCAGACTTCAAAACAATGAATAAAGCTAGAAATCTAGGTGTAGTGATGGACTCATCACTCACATCACTCCTGTTCTGAAGTCTTTAAACTGGCTTCCAGTCTATCAAAGAATTGACTTTAAAGTACTATTGCTGGTTTTTAAAGCACTAAATGGTTTAGGACCAAATTATATTAACTATCTCCTGCAAAAGTATGAATCATCCAGGAGTCTCAGGTCTTCTGGGACGGGTCTGCTCTCTGCTACAAGAGTCTGAACTAAACATGGAGAAGCAGCATTTAGTTGTTATGCCCCGATCATCTCAACAAACTCCCTGAATCCTGCAGGTCAGCTGCAACTGTTAATACTTTTAAATCGAGATTAAAAACGTATCTTTTTGACGCTGCATTTGGATGAGTTGTTCAAATTCAAACTGCAGTATGGCTTTTATCCTTGTATTTTATACCTGTTATGTTTATTTTATTACCATTGCTTTTTAAATGCCTTTGTATAATGTGCTTCCACTGTATTTATTCTTAAATGTCTTTTATTTTATTTTGTAAAGCACTTTGGGTTGCCGTGTGCTGAAAGGTGCTGTATAAATAAACTTGCCTTTCGTTCTGAAATAATAGCCTTATCTAGTTCTAACAAAAACAAGTCATTGATATATGTTGTATATACACATTTGTGCTATGCTATATAATACATATGATGTATAGGTTTATATATATTGGGTGGGAGACAGTTTAGGTGGTTCAGGGCACCTGGCAATGACGCCACCAGGCCACCTCCCTAGGGAGTTGTCCCAGGCTCTGAGGGGGGCCCCGGGCCAGTCAGAGGACCAGGTGGAGGGATTATTTCTCCACAACGGCCTTGGAGCGACTTGAAAGCCCCCAGTCAGAGCTGGTTGATGTGTCCAGGGAACCGGAAGATTGGGGACCCCTCTGTTTGAACTACTTCTTCCGCAACCCAACACTGGATAAGCGGTTGAAGATGGATAAATGGATGGAGGCAGTAGTGTAATATGTAATGTTTTTTCCTACTGGATTAACTGAATCTGATTCCTAATGAACAAAAGATAAAAAAAAATATTTGGAACCTCTTTGGGTTTTTTTCCTTTATAAATGTGAACAGAGAGCAAGCTGCTGTGAATCTTCCCAATCCATCATTGTTGAATGCAAAGCTTACTCTGGGTAAATATAAACCTCTTTCTGTTACAAGATGCTACACCAGGTTTACTGTTACATAGGACCGAAATGGCTAAGCAAATGACCTCATGTTGTACAGTAGAGCCCGCCCTCCCATGCAACTGACATCCAGCTTTGAAGCTGAATATTGAGGGATGACATGGAGGAAGTAGATTAGGAAACCTGATAACAAACCTCTCACAGGGTCTACTCTTAGGCACTCTCACTTTACCTCCCTACCTTTCTCTCTCTTCCCCTGGACTGTTGCATAAATGATGAAACTCCAACTCAAGTATTTTGTTTCCTTTACTTATGTCCAGTCTGTGTTAGTATCTCTTATTCTTATCTATGCAAGAGAATAAGGGTTGGGATTGGAAAGTTGTCCATTCCTTTTTCTCTGTCTTCCTCGTGGTAATAGCTACAGGACTACAGTTTTTCTCATTTCATAGCCAGGGTAAAACAAACCCTGTTTACTTGAATAAAGGTGTTATTGCACAGTAGTTAGAGATAATACACCTTTTGTATCCTTTCAGTTCCAAAGCATTCCTTATTTAAGTTTGATACCTCATTCACACCAACGGTGTTTCAGGGCCGGTTCGGAGCTGGAGCTTGAAAAGCACCGGGTTTTCCTGTTCACACCGCAGCGGAGCAGCCTCTTAGCTCCGGAATCCGGTTCGTTTCAAGCACCAACAAATTGTCCGGCTAGAGCAAAAGCACCACATACGTCACGCTTACGTCGAGGCGGGGGCAGGGGGAATCAGAATCGTCGTTGAAGTTGATGATTAGGATTGTAAAGCAGTTTTAAATGAAGCATGTAACGACTGTAAAGTTGGAAGTAAAGTCGCCCCATTTCTTCCATTTCGTTTCGACAGAGCAAAACCAAAACGAGTAGCGCTTCAACACAATCGGCCATTTGTTGTTGTTGTCGGTGTGAGCTGTGAGGGGTTTCCGCGTGGTTTGGCTTTATGAAGCAGGCATGCAAGCGGTTACGTCATGACGCAAACAATGACGCAATGACGCAGCACCAGTCGGACTCTGGGCGGTGTGAAAAGAGCCGGAGCTAAACCGAAGAACCGGTTCTGAACCTGAAAAGCTCTAGCACGGAGCTTGACCCGGAGTTGCGTTGGTGTGAATGAGGTAATAGTAAGGTCAAGGAAACCGAAAATAAACCAGCAAAAGCATAGTCTACTGACAAGCAGTCTTCTGTGTGAAAATACACACTACGCAGTGTACGCAAATCATGACTTCTTGTCAAATTATTTTTACATATTCCCCACATTTTGAATAAGGTGAAAGATTGTCACTAATTCATTCACTCCTACTGTATGGATTAAAGCAAACTGTTAAAAAAAAAGATCAAAGGATTGTCAGTTACTAGCGTCCCTATAATACATAAAGAAAAGTGTTGCAATTACTAGTTCCCTCATATTGAATAAAGCTAAAGGTTGTCTGCTGTAACTGGAGTACTACAGCATCACTGCATTACTAGCAAACGAGAGAGGCCCCTTTCATGGATCTGATAAATGTACCTGGGTTCCAAGTAGAGCAGGTGCTGCTCAGCTGCTGCCGCTGCTGGAAGATGTTCACAGGAAAAACACTTTCTTTGAAAAATAAAAACGCCTCAAGACATAAAAAGAACCTGGTTTCCAAAGCATCTGGGTAAAAATAAGTAATGCCATGTATTTTGACGTTGAAAGAA